>NW_027180735.1:0-37782 GCF_040956055.1 Brachionichthys hirsutus | reverse complement strand
ATAATATTTTGTCCACATATCATTTCTTCAACATGTGAGTTTATTTCTCCAATTGTATTTTGCTGATCAACAAAATGTTTTTGCGAAAATTTTGATATAAACATAATAGTAATTATACTTGCTGGTACAGTTATTATTGTAACAATAGTAAGAGGAATACTTATAGAAATCATCATAAAAAATATTCCGATTATTGTTAAAATAGAAGATGTAATTTGATTTAAACCTTGTTGCAAAGAAGTTCCTACATTATCTACATCATTTGTAAACCTTGAAAGTATTTCTCCATAAGTTTGTTTATCAAAATATTTTATAGGTAGAGAGTTTAACTTTTTATCCATTTGATCTCTCATCTTATGGGATATTTTTTGAGATATTTTAGCAGTAATTATATGTTGAACTAATATAAATAAATTACTTAATAAGTAAAGGCATATTAAAATAGCTATTAAAGTAAATATAAATTTAAAATCTACTCCAATTTTATTAGCAAAACTATTAAAAAGGCTATCTGTTACGTTTCCCAATATAATTGGTGCAAATAAAGAACAAATTGCACCTAAAATTCCAAAAACAATAATAAATATTATATATAATTTAAAAGAAGCAAAATAAGTAAATAATCTTTTTAATGTAACTTTTGGATTTTTTAATTTTTGTATTTTTTGACTTTTTTGTGTAATCATTATTGTTCACCTCCTAATTGTGAGGTTGCTGTTTCTTTATATTCATTACAATTATTAAGCAAGTATTCATGAGTACCACTACCTATAATTTTTTCCATCTTCCATCATAATAATATTGTCAGCATTTATTATAGTACTAATTCTTTGCGCAACAATAATAACACTACTATTTTTTAATATAGGTTTAAGAGTAGTTCTAAGTAAGGAATCTGTTTTATAATCAAGAGCACTAAAACTATCATCAAATATTAGTATTTTTGCATCTTTTAATATAGCTCTTGCAATTGATAGTCTTTGCTTTTGTCCTCCTGATATGTTTTTTCCACTTTGACTTAAATAAGAATCTATTCCTTCTGGCATTTTATCTACAAAGTCTTTTGACATGGAAATTCTAAGAACATCATCCATTTGTTCATTGGTTGCATCTTCTTTTGCCAATAACAAATTTTCTTTTACACTACCACTAAAAAGCATAGCTTTTTTGAGGGACATATCCAATATTAGATCTAAGATGATGTACTTTGATATTGTTAATATTGTAGCCATCAATCAGTATTTGACCACTTTTTAACATCATAAAATCTTAATAACAAATTAAGTATTGTGCTTTTACCACTACCAGTACCACCAACAATTGCAGTTATTGTGCCTGGTCTAGTAGTAAATGATATATCATCTATTGCATTTTCACTTTGTTCATTATAAGAATAACTTACATTTTTAAACTCTATAATTCCATTAGAAATTTTATTGTTTTGATCACTATCTTTTGAAATTTTAGCATTAAAAAGTTCATCAATACGATCAATACTAGTTATTGCTCTAGGTAAAAGTACAAATAACATTGACATCATAGTAAGAGACATAAGTATAAGTGTAGAATATTCAATAAAAGCTGTAATATTACCAATTTGCATAGCATTATTATTTACTCTAAAACTACTTAAAATAAGTATAGCTACTATGCTAAAGTTCATAATTAGCATAATAATAGGCATAAGTGTTGATATAATTTCTATTAACTTTAATAGCGATAGAAAATAGTTCATCATTTTGAGTAGCAAACTTTTTTGTTTCATATTCTTTTTTATTAAAAGCAGTTACAACTCTTATTCCTGTTAATTTTTCCCTAACTATTAAATTTAGTTTATCTATTTGTTTTTGCATAGAAGTAAATAATGGCATAGCATATTTTGCAGTTATAATGATAATAATTATAAGTAAAGGAAGACTGATTAATAAAATTCTTGAAAGATATACATCAGTTCTTAGTGCCATTATAATTCCACCAATGCACATCATAGGAGCCATTAACATAATTTTCAGTAGCATAAATACAGTAGTTTGAACTTGAGTAACATCATTTGTAACTCTTGTTATAATTGAAGATGTACCAATATTGTTTATTTCTTTTAGCTGAAGATGTGTAATATGATTAAACAATTTTTCCCTAATGCCACTAGAAATACCAATTGATACTTTTGAAGAAAAAAAAGCGATTAAAATTGTAAGTAGTATTTCAACAAGTGTGATGCTTAGCATAATAAATCCAGTTTGAAAAATATAACTAAAATTACTATTTACTATACCTATATCCACTATATTTGCCATAAGTCGTGGCAAAAAAAGTTGACAAATACTTTCAAATAATACTAATCCAATAATAAGTATTATAGATAATGAATAAGGTTTTAAATATTTAAATATTTTTTCTCATAATATTCCTTTCTAAAAATCAAATATATCATACATTATATATAAAATAAGTATAAAGGCAAACTATATTTTGAACATTCTTGCAAAAAATTATATTTATGATACAATAAGTTTGCAAATGGTTTGCAAAGAAAGAGGTACGATTGATGAAATTTAAAAAATTATTTAGTATATGTTTAGCTGTTTTTATGTTGGCTGGGTGCAGCTCAAATAAAGATCAAATGGCTAACAAAATAAAAAAATAGTATATACAACTATAGCGCCATTATATGATTTTTGCTACTAAAATAGCAGAAGATAAATTAGATATTAGGTTACTTTCACAAAATAGTGATGCTCATTCATATGAACCAAGTGCAAAAGATATGGCTGATGTTAGTGAAAGTGATATTATATTATATAACAGTTTTGGCATTGATGATTTTGTAATCAAAATGCAAGAAAGTATTGATAGTGAATTTATAAATATCTCAAATGAAATAAATGCTTTAGAAGCGATAAATGAATCTAATGATAGTAGTCATGAATCCCATAATCATTCACAGTTTGATCCACATGTTTGGCTAAATCCCAATAATGCTAAAATACAACTAAATAATATTAAAGACGCATTTATTAAAATTGATCCAGAAAATAAAAAACATTATGAAGAAAATTATAAAATATATGATCAAAAATGCAATGAATTAGATAATAAATTTAGTAGTTTACCACATAAAAATATAGTAACTACACATAATGCATACTCATATTTAGGTAATCAATATGATATACATTTTGTAGGAATGGATAGCGAAAGCAATAGTGAGATAAGTCCTGCTAAATTTAAAGAGATAGTTGAATATTGTAATAACAATAATATTAAAACAATATATTATGAAGAAGGTTCTAGTGATAAAAATGCACTAGCAGTAGCAAATGAAATAGATGGTAATGTAGAAATATTAAATTCATTTGAATCTATTAAAAATAATAAGAATGATTATTTTGTTATTATGGAGCAAAATTTTAATGCATTAAACAAATAAGTTTTGGAGTAATAAAGTGATAGAAATTAAAGATTTAAGTTTTGGATATGATAAAGAATATATTTTAAAAAACATTACACAAACCATAAATAATGGTGATTTTATTGCATTTGTTGGTTCTAATGGAACTGGAAAATCTACTCTTATAAAACTTATTTTACAAATAAAAACAGGTTATTTAGGTAGAATAATTATAGATAATCAAGAGATAACAAAGAATTTAATTATTCTCATATTGGTTATGTTTCTCAAAAAGTTCATCTTTTAATAGTAATTTCCCAGCTACTGTATTAGAAGTAATTTTAGGAGGAAAAGGCAATAATCAAAAAGCTAAAGAAGTTCTTAAAATTGTAGGCATGGAAAACTTTGAACATAGCTTAATAGGCAATCTTTCTGGAGGTCAACAACAAAAAGTATTTATTGCAAGAGCACTTGTCAATAACCCTAGTGTACTTATATTAGATGAACCTACAGTTGGCATAGATTTTGATAGTGCTAAAAACATTTGTAGTTTGCTTAATAAATTAAATAAAGAAAATGGAATAACTATTGTTATGACAACCCATAATTTACCTTATATACAAAATTACATAAACAAAGTGTTATTTTTAGATAATTGTGGTCATGCTACTATGTACAATGCGAAAGAAATGACAAGTGAAGATGTATGTAATATATATGATCATCCTATGAGGATACATAATGATCAACATATTCATAAATTATGTGATTGTGAGGATAAATAATGAATATTTTTGAATATGAATTTATGCAAAGAGCGTTTATTATTACAATATGTATTAGTATAATAAACGCCACTTATAGGTCAAAATAATAGTCCTTAAGGGATTATCAAATATGGGAGAAGCCATATCTCATACGACTCTTTCAGGCATAGCACTAGGATTAATTATAGGAATAGACCCATTAATTGGGGCAGTTTGCTTTTCTCTTATAGCAGCCCTTTCTATAGAATTTATATCTAGGTGGTTTCGTGGATTTGAAGAAATGGCAACTACTATTGTACTATCATTAGGAATTGGACTCTCTTCTATTTTTTCAGGATTTATAGAAAATTCTGCTATGCTAAATAGCTATATGTTTGGTAGCATTGTTGCAGTTAATGATCTTGAAATAATTTTAACTTTAATTTTAAGTATACTTGTTATTTTAGTTTATATTTTTAATTATAATAATTTATTTAATATAGCATTTGATCCAGAAAATGCAAGACTAAGTGGAGTAAAAAATAAAAAGAGTTAATTTTTATTTTTTATGTTATGTTGTGCAATAACTATTTCTTTAGCCTCAAAAACTGTTGGTGCTTTAATTGTATCTTCTCTTATGGTTTTACCCGTAGCTTGTAGTTTTAAAATATGTAAGAGTTATTTAAGTTCAATATTTATTTCTATATTTTTGCCTTAATATTTGCTTTATCAGGCTTAATAATCTCTTTTTATTTAAATTTGAAAACAGGTGGTTCAATTGTTATAATTGGAATAATTACACTCATTATATTATCTATAATAAAAAAGGGAGATTAATATATGGATGCAATTAAAATATTAGATGAACTAAATATAAATAAAACAAAACAAAGAATAGATATACTTTCAAATATATTAAGTTGTACTAAACCATTTACAGTCAAAGATATTACTTTAAATGTTTTAGAGTATGATCAATCTACAGTATATAGAGTAATATCAATTTTGGAAAAAAAAAGAAATAATAGAGCAATTGCCACTTTTAAGTAGTGATAGAGCTTATTTTATTTTAAAAACAACATAAACACTATGTTATTTGCAAAAATGTAAAAATGCAACTGAGCTAATTAGCTGTCCTATAGATGCTATAAATACTCTTTTACCTAGTGAAAGTGATTTTTATATAACTAATCATAATATAACACTATATGGATATTGTAAAAAATGTAAAAATAATTAATTTTAAGATTACTAAATTCAAAATAAAATATCATAAAAAAAGTTATTTACTATTATTGTAAATAGCTATTTTTTATTTTTAAAAATGTTAAAGAATAAAAATTTACAAAAAAACTATTTAATAATAAATGTTGATTTAAATCGAATCTTGAATTTATTTGTTATTTTTTATACTATTGTAGCTTGTTATTAGATTATATATATGTTAAAATAAATGTTATAATTATAGGTAAAACTTTGTAAAATTAGTTTGTGGAGGGATAAAACATGGATAATAATTCTGTTGCTTTTTCAGTTGTAAGAAAGGGATATGACCCAAATGAGGTTAATCAATATATTGGGTTATTACAACAATCTTTTAATAATTTAGAAGTTGAATATAATGAATTACTTTCATTAAATCAAAAATTAGAAAACAATTCTAAATCAAAAAACGAAAAAATTAATGATATAAATTATGAATTAAAACATATAAGAGCTAGTTATGAAAACATAAAAAAAGATCAAGAAGAAAAAATTGAAGAAAATAAAAACTTGCTTTTAGAAATAAGTAAATTAAAAAGAAAGTTCTAATAATCACTTTGATAAAAATAATGATGAACTAGATAAAAAACTTAAAGAACAATTAAAAATAAATGAAGAACTTAAAAATCAAATTTCACATTATAAACAACAAATAGAAAAGCTTACAAACGATATAGGAGAATTAACAAATCAAATCGTTGAAAATTCAAATAAAATCCAACAACCAGAATATGATAAACAAGATGAAAAAGATATATCTAGCCAATTTAGCATATTTAAAGATTTTGATAAAAATAAAGTAGATGACCTTTTTCAAATAGCACAAGATACTTGTAATGAATATGTTAAATCAATTAAAGAATCTGCTAATAGATTAAATCAAGAAATAACATATAATGCTAATAATTTTTTAGATAATGCTAAACAAGAGTCTGAAGACATAATAGAAAGTGCTAAACATGAGGCTAATACTGTTAAAGAAAAATTAAAACAAGAAATCTCCGATTTAAAACAAGAACAACATAATTTAATAGAAAAACATAATTTAAAAGCTGAAAATATATTAAATAAAGCTAATGCTCAAGCACATCTAGTTAACCAAAAAAATTCAAGAAGATATTGAAAAAAAATCAAAAAACAAATAGAAACACAAATATTTAGTGCTAATGAACAAGCTAATGAAATTATTGATGAAGCACATATGGAAGTAACAAGAATAATTGATGAAATAAAATATAGAGAAAAAATTGCTGAAGAAAAAGCAGAAAAAAATTATCCAAAATGCAGAAAACAAATCAAACAAACGCTTAGCCGCTGTTCAAGATGAATATAATAAGATCCGTGAATTAATTAAGCAAAGTACAGAGCAGTATGTAGATATTTGTAACAAAATAGTTAATGAAGACTAAGTAAATGATGACTAAAAATATAAAAATCAGTATTATATATTTACAAAGTAAAGGAGGAAATAAATTAATGAATAAGTTAACTAAAAAGATAATATTAATAATAATCGCTATAGTTTCTATATTGGGAATTTTTACAATATCTTATGCTAATAATGAAAATCAAACCTCTAATACTACATTAAATAGTGAAAATCAGAGATCTAGTACTACATTAAATGGAGTAAGTATAAATGGGACACATAAAGTTGGAAGTGCTCTAACTATATCTCCTCAAGTAAAAGGTAATACCAGTGGATATACATTTAATTATGTATATAGATATGGCAATGGTTGGAGTGATTGGAGTAGTAGTAATTATATTTCATCAAATAAAACAACTTATACGCCTAAGAAATCAGGTCGCTTAGAAATTTATATAGATATGAAATCTCCAAGTGGGAAAGTAGTAACAAAAAGTGTAGTTATAAATGTAAAGGAACAAGCAGAACTTACAGGTGTTACTATTAGTGGAAGTAAGAAAGTAGGAGATACTTTTACTATTACTTCAAAAGTAAATGGAAATGATGAAGGCTATAAATATAACTATGTATATAGATATGGTGATGGTTGGAGTAATTGGAGTAGTAGTAATTATATTTCAGCAAATAAAGCAACTTATATGCCTAATAAAACCGATCGCTTAGAAGTTTATGTAGATATGAAATCTCCAAGTGGCAAAGTTCAAACTAAGAGTATAGTATTAGATATAGCAAAAGGAACAACTATTAGTTCTATCAGTATCAATAATAAACCCTATAGAGCAAACAAATCTATGACTATAACACCTGTAGTACAAGGAGATATTGGTAATAAAGAGCTAAAATATGTATATAGATATGGTGATGATTGGAGTGATTGGGGAGTTATAAAAGAATTTAGCACAAGTAAAAGTGTAAAATTCACTCCAAAAAAATCAGGAAAATTAACAATTTATGTAGATATAGGCTCAGATGAACATCTTATAACAACAAGTACAACAATTAATCTTGATTCACATACAGGGCTATCTGGAATTAATGTTAATGGCAAATTTAAGGATAGACCAGGATATGAACTTACTATATATCCTAGAATGGATAGTACTTCTTCAACTAGTAGATATACATATAATTACGTATATAGATATGGTGATGGTTGGAGTGATTGGAGTAGTACAGGTTATTCATCAAACAAAAGTGCAAAATTTACTCCAACAAAGTTAGGACGTTTGGAAATATATATTGATATGAAATCGCCCAGCGGTAAGGTTGAAACTAAAAGTGTTGTCTTAAATTTAAGTGATAAAGTAAAAGTATCATCTATAAAAGTAAGAGGAAAAAATGGTATTACAGTTAATGAGCCTGTTACAATAACACCACAAATTAGTGGAGATGCTACAGGTCAACAATTTAAGTATATATATAGATATGGACATGGCTGGGGTGATTGGGGCGTTATTAAGGAATTTAGTAGCAGTAGTAGTGTAACATTTACACCTAATAAAACAGGTCCACTAGAAATTTATGTAGATATGGGTAACAGTAAGTATTTTAAAACATATAGTACACAAATAACAGTACAACCTAAACCAGAACTTTTAGGAGTAAATATTTCTAGTGCACCATATCAAGTGGGAAAATCTTTTACAATTACACCAAAAACTAAAGGTAACTTAAATACAGCTAAATTTAATTATGTATATAGATATGGATATGGCTGGGGTAATTGGGGAGTTATTAAAAGTTTTAGTCCAACTAGAAGTGTAACATTTACACCTGATAAAACAGGTTCAGTAGAAATTTACATTGATATGGAAGTCAATGGTAAAAATACAACTCAGTCAGTAGTATTACAAGTTGCAAGCAATGTATCATCTAATGTTAAAGTAAATTTATCAAACTCATCAGCAACAATACCACAAGGTAAAAGCTTCTATACAAAGATTACTTCTAAGAGTCCTAGTAATGCTTCTGTAAGATTTGTATCAGATAATCCAAGCATTGCAACAGTAAATAGTTCTAAAGGATATATTGAAGGTAAATCTACAGGAGTAACTTATATAAGGGTAGTAGATTCTAGTAATAGAACAGCAGCAAGTGTTCGGGTAAATGTAACTGAATCAGAACCAGTCCGTTTTGCATATACGTCACCAAATAGCGCTCCACGTGGTTCAAACGTAACCTTATATGCTGTAACAGATAAAACAAAAGATGCTGTTAAATTTAATGTTTCTGGAAGAGGTGATATTAATGCCTCTAAAAAAGTATCTGATGGTAATACTTATGTATGGAGTGCTGTAATTAATATGCCAAATTCTGGTACATTTTCTGTTACTACCCATTCAAGAAGGAATGGTCAATGGAAAACTAGTAGTGGTGGTAACAGCTCAATATATGTAACAAATTCTACAAATTCATCTGCTTATACAAATGAAACAAAAAGAACAAGTAGCCAAGGTATACAGTTTTTAGCTGAGTCTGAAGGATTTTCATCTACTGTATACGATGATGCATTTGCACCAGATACACCTACTCTGGGTTATGGAAAAGTAATATATGCAGGAGAGTATTTCTACAATAATATTACTAGAACTGAAGGAATGGCAATGCTAGTTAATTTAGTCAATTCTGGTTCTTATGCTAAAGCAGTTAATACTATGTTAGTAGGTAATAATGTTAAATTTAATCAACAACAGTTTGATGCCTTAGTAAGTTTTACATATAACATTGGTACTGGATGGACAAAAAGTTCTACTTTAAGAAATATAATACTTAACGAAACTTCAGGTAGAAATTTACAACACATAGATAGAGATGACTTTGCTTATCAGTTAAATAGATGGCATCATTCAGGTGGACGATGTATCCCTGGACTATTATATAGAAGAATTAATGAATTAGAAATATTTTTTGAAGGAAGTTATTCAAGAGAAATTCCACCAAAAAATATGAATAAGTTCCCTTATCCTGATTGTATATAACATTATAATCTTTTAAATAAAAGCCTTAATTTTTAAGGCTTTTATTTATTTTAATATACAATAATTTTTATAATTATAGTATATTAATCCTTTATATTATATTGTCTAATATATATTTAACCTTTATTGCAAAAGGCATATTAATATAATAATTTAAGATAGTTACCTTAAAGCTATGTAATCCTACAGTATTTAATATTTTAATAATAAACTTAGAATAATAAAATAAAAATGGCTTGATACTGATAAACACAGATATCAAACCATTTAATTTGATTAATATTATTTTATATAAAACTAAATAAAAGTCAATTATTTTATTATATTTTTATTGAAAATATCTCTTTAAAAGACCTTCAAAACCTTTACCATGTCTAGATTCATCTTTAGCCATTTCATGAACTGTATCATGAATAGCATCTAATCCTAATTCTTTAGCAAGAGTAGCTAAGTCTTTCTTACCTTGACAAGCACCACATTCAGCATCACTTCTCATTTGTAAGTTTTTCTTTGTTGAATCTGTTAATACTTCACCTAAAAGTTCAGCAAATTTAGCTGCATGTTCTGCTTCTTCAAATGCATATCTCTTATATGCTTCAGCAATTTCTGGATATCCTTCTCTATCAGCTTGACGAGACATAGCAAGGTACATACCAACTTCAGTACATTCTCCTTCAAAGTTCATTTTTAATCCTTCTATAATTCTTGAATCACAACCTTTAGCAATACCAATTCTATGTTGATCAACAAATTCTAAATTACCATCATTTTTCATTTCTTGAAATTTTTCTTTTAGTGCCTTACAAATAGGGCAAACATCTGCTGCTTCATTTCCTTCATGAACATATCCGCAAATAGTACATACAAATTTTTTCATAATTTTTATTCTCCTTATATTTTAAATTAATACTTTTTTTATCTCTTTTGTAAATTTATTATATCATCATATTTTAAAAATTACAACAGTTTTTATAAAAATAATAACAATTATTATTACTGTTTTTTGCTTAGTCTAATATTTTCACCTATAAAAGCAATTCTATGAGTTCTTATAGCATCAAAAATTCTTGACGCAAGCCTTTCATCATATTTTTCTTTAGAATTTTCATAATCTAAATTTGTTATATATATTGTATGTAAATTATTTTCTATTCTATAATTAATTAGAGTAAATAAGTAATTTAAAGTAATATTTTTATATGTAGGCTCCGTTCCAATATCATCAATAACTAATAAATCACAATTAAAATAATCTTCACTATAAGCAATTTCATTAACATGTTTATTTTTAAATTCTTCAATTAAATTAAATGCATTAATTTTACAAACATAATATCCTTTTTCAACAATATCTCTACAAATGCAATTCGCTAAAAAAGTTTTTCCCAGTCCTGAACTTCCAAAAAACATAATATTTTTTTTATCATTTTTAGGAAATTGTTTCACAAATTGTTTGCTAAATTTTAATATTTCTTTCATTTTATTATAAGGACATATATCATTGTTTTGTATTTTTTTAGAAAAAATTTCTAAATTAAAATCTTTAAAAGAAGTTATAAATCTATTAATAGTAACATTACAAACACAAGGTTTAACATTAACTTCATCTATATAAATATAACCTTTATCTTTACATTTTTGGCAATTGTAAATTGGAGAAAGATATTCTTTATCAAATCCATTAACTTCTAATTCATTTTTTATTTGTCCATTTATTTGTTTTATTCTTTTAGTATAATCAAAAAAAGCATTATCACTTAAAAATGCTTTATTGAATTGTTTTATTGTCTTTTCTTTAATTTCCAACAACTTAGCTATGTTTTGATAATTTTGTTTAATAAAATTAAATCTTTCAATCTGAGTCTTTGAATTTTCATCACGTATTTTAGCAAATATATCCATAATTTTCTCCTAAAATTACATATCAAATAAATCATCATTTGAATATTTTTTATTACTTTTTATATAATTATCTTTATCATTTTTAATAATATCATGAGCATTATTTATATCACTAACATTTTGATTTTTCCAATTTAAAAGCAATTCTTCTAAATGTCTAGTCTTATTATTACTTTTACTTACAAAACCAGCTGCCTTTTGCATAATTTCATGGCTTTTAAAAATAGCAAAATAATTATTATACATCTCTATATCATTAATCGTAGGATTTCTCTTAAATCCTGCAATTGTTAAGAATTTTGTACATTCTTTTTGTATTGTAATTTTTTGGTCTAATGTTTCACAAACTTCATTTTCATTAATAATGTTTTGTGTATGTAAAGAATCTGCTATTCTTTCCACATTTCCAATACCATTATTTCCAACCTGTTCACAATAATCACAAATATAAATAACTGATTGCTTATTAAACCCTAGTTTAAATATATTATCTATAATTTGTTTCTTACCTGGAGAAACATTTCCATAACCTCCACACCTTTTATATATTTCTTTATATAATAAATGCTTGTCCGTTTCATTTTGTTTTTCTCTAACAATATCACTAGTTTCGACTATACCCTTATTATAATATTCGGTAATAATTGTATCTAAAAGTGCAAAACTTGGATTTTTACTATAAACCATTTGTGCACAACAATTAATAATTGCTTCAATATCAAATTTATATTTATTTGTCCATTTATTAATTAAATTATATTCATCTACTGTTGGATTTCTATATTGACCTATATGGTGTAATACTGCTTTAGCACTAGAATTAATAATTTCTTGAGTTGTTACATACTCTACTGCATCTTCTTTTGTTAAAATATTTTTTTCACTCCAATTAAGAGCCAATTTATCTAATGAAGAAAAGCTTATTTTAGTACCTTTTTTAAATTTTTGTGTAATTGCATAGTGTATCATAATTAGAACACAATTTTCATCCATATTATATATCTCTATCCAATCAAAAACCTTATCTAGTTCTTCTGGTTTTAAAATTCTTCCTTGTAAAGTCTCTATTAATTTATTTGTAAATTTACTATGAGTATTTAAATATTGATTATTTGTAGAATTATTTGTAATTACTACATTTTTAGGGTCCATAAATTGATATGTAGCACCAACAAGATTTATAAGGCCTTTTCTTACCCAATATGAAAAAGCATTATCTACTGTTTGATATTCTAAGCATAAGTCTTTAGCTAATATTTGAGCATCACAATCTATATTCATATAACATTGCATCATTGCATAAATATATACTTTTATAAAATCAGATGGTGCACTAGGCATAAATTCAGAAATAAATAAATTATCTATCGGTGTTACTCCGTTTATTTGCATTTCCTTTGATAACGAACAATATGGCATTAACTTTCTTCCTTTGTATAAATATATTTATATTATAAATTATATCACATAAAAATTTTTATTAAAACATAAAAAATTGACATAGTAATATTTTTATATAATTTTTTATGGATTGACAATATCTATGAATATATGATACTATATTAGTATAATATAAATTAAATATATAAAATAAAGAGGTGTTTTAAACTATGAATAAAATAGCAATTGTTTATTGGAGCAGTACTGGTAATACAGAGATAATGGCAAATAAAATTTTAGAAGGAGCAGACAACTCAGGCGCTAGTGCAGAAATATTTACTCCTAATCAATTTAATTCAACAAAAGTTAATGAATTTGATATCATTGCATTTGGCTGTAGCGCTACTGGTAATGAAACTATAGATGAAGATGAATTTCAACCTATGTTTGAAGATTGTAAATCAAAACTTAACCAAAAAAAGGTTGCTTTATTTGGTTCTTATGATTGGGGTAATGGAGAATGGATGACAAATTTTGAACAACAATGTAAAGATTGTGGTGCAATTATTGTTAATGAGAGTTTAATTATTAATTTAACACCTGATTCACAAGGGGAAGAAGATTGCTTTAATTTTGGTCAAAATTTAGCTTAATAAAATATTAGTAATTATCATATATTATTGACACAAATACTGTTAAATTTTATAATTCCTATAGGAATTATAGTTACTTTGTTTTTTAATATTACAAATACTTTTATAAAGTATTGCTAATATACTATTTTATAAAAATATAATTTTTAGGGGGAATTTATATGTATTGTGTTCGTAATGTTACAAAAAATATTTATTGGATAGGTGTTAATGATCATCGTCTTTCTCTTTTTGAAAATATTCATCCAATACCACGTGGTATCTCATATAACGCTTATTTATTATTGGATGAAAAATCTGTTTTATTTGATACTGTAGACTGGTCTGTTTGCCGCCAAATGCTAGAAAATATAAAATATCTTCTTAAAGATAAACCTTTAGACTTTTTAGTTATTAATCATATGGAACCAGATCACGGTGCATGTATAGAAGAAATTTTATTACGTTATCCTAATATTACAATCATTAGTACAAAAAAAGCATTTATTATGATGCGTCAATTTGGATTTAATATTAATAACTATAAGCTTATTGAAATAAATGAAAAAGATACTATAACATTTGGTACTCATACTGTTTCATTTATACAAGCACCTATGGTTCATTGGCCAGAAGCTATTGTAACATTTGATTTAACAGATGGTGTTCTTTTTTCTGGTGATGCTTTTGGTTCTTTTGGTGCCTTAGATGGAAAACTATTTAATGACGAAGTTAATTTTGATCGTGATTGGCTTGACGATACGCGTAGATACTTTACAAATATTATTGGTAAATATGGTTCTCAAGTTCAATCTCTCTTTAAAAAAACAAATATTATTCTTGACCAAATTAAATTTATTTGTCCACTTCATGGTCTAGTTTGGAGATCTAATATAAATTATCTTATAGAAAAGTATAATTGTTGGTCTACTTATACTCCTGAAGAAAATGGTGTTTTAATTGTATATTCATCTATGTATGGAAACACAGAATCTGCTGTACAAGCTTTAGCTACTAAGTTATGCGAAAAAGGAATTTATAATTTAGTAATATATGATATATCTAATACTCATATATCCACATTAATTTCTGAATCATTTAGATTTAGTAATATTATATTAGCTTCTGTTACATATAATTTAGGTATTTATCCAGCTATGCATAATTTATTAATGGATATGAAAGCTTTAAACCTACAAAATAGAACATTTTCTTTAATTGAAAATGGTACTTGGGCTTGTACTTCTGGAAATTTAATGAAAAAATTTATTAACGATGGATTAAAAAATACAATAATATTAGATGAAAAATTATCAATTAGTTCATCTATTTTAGATGATAAAGATAGTAGTTTAGAAAAGTTATCTGATTCTATTTTTGAATCTGTTTCTAAAAAATAAAAGCAGATAGTAAATTTACTTATCTGCTTTTATTTTTATTTTATTTCATCTGTAAACATATATTTAACAAGTTCTTGAGGAATTTCAATGCTTCCATCTTCTCTTTGATAATTTTCCATAATAGCGGCAACAGTTCTTCCAACTGCAAGTCCAGAACCATTAAATGTATAAAGAAATTTTGGTTTATCTTTAATATCCTTCTTATATTTTAAATTCATTCTTCTTGCTTGGTAATCAGCAAAACAACTACAAGAACTAATTTCCACATATCTACCATAAGAAGGCATATAAACTTCTATATCATAAGTTTTACAAGAACTAAATCCTAAATCACCTGTACAAAGTTTAATAACTCTATATGGTAAATTTAACTTTTGTAAAATAAGCTCTGCTTCTTTTGTAAGATTTTCTAATTCTTGTTCATAATTTTTAGGCGTTGTAAAATGAACAAGCTCAACTTTATTAAATTGATGTTGGCGAACAAGTCCACGTGTATCTCTTCCAGCACTACCAGCCTCTGCTCTAAAACAAGCAGAATAAGCACAATATCTTTGTGGAAGATTTTCTTCCATAATAATTTCATCTGCAAGCATATTAGTTACAGGTACCTCAGCAGTGGGAATAAGAAAACTTTCATTATCAATAAGTTTAAAAGCATCATCTTCAAATTTTGGTAGTTGTCCTGTTCCTGTCATTGCCTTTCTTGAAACAATATATGGTGGTAAAATTTCTGTATAACCATTTTGTGCATGAGTATCCATCATAAAATTAATTAATGCTCTTTCTAATCTTGCTCCAAGACCTTTATATATTGTAAATCTTGTTCCACTAATTTTTACAGCATTTTCAACATCAATTATATCTAATTGTTTTCCTAAATCCCAATGTGCCTTAGTTTCAAAATCAAACTTTCTAACCTGTCCAATTTTTCTTATTTCCTCATTTTGATTTTCATCACTTCCTACTGGAACATCACTTAAAGGCAAATTAGGAATATTTAATAATATATCTCTTATTTCTATTTCTATTTCTTTTAATTTTTCATCCATTTCTTTTATTAATTCAGCAATCTGTCTCATATCTACTTTTAATTGTTCTACATCTTTACCTTCTTTAATTAGATTTGGAATATCACTAGAAACTTTATTTCTTTGTGCCTTTTTTTCTTCTACTGTTACTAATATTTTTCTTCTTTTATCATCTAATAAAGTTAAATTATCTATAGCTATATCACAGTTTCTATTTTTAAGTGAAGCTTTGACTTCTTCTATATTATTAATAACAAATTTTAAATCTAACATAATTATATCTCCTAAATTTTTATAATTTCATATATCCATTTTTAATTAATTTTACTTTTCTCATGACTTCACTAATTAAAAATGTTAAAAATAGTGGTAATATTATTAATAAAACTAATATTTTTAATGATACAAAACCAACATGTTCACCACTTTGTATCATACTATCAAATGCACCAAATATACCAACTAATCCGCTTGTACCCATTCCTGCACCCCACGAATGATTAGTTATTGGCATTATTGTTGTAGCTATTGGACCCAGTATTGCACTAGTTATAATAGGTGGTAAAATAATAAGCGGATGCTTTATTATATTCGGCACTTGTAGCATAGATGTTCCAATTCCTTGTGCTAAAAATCCACCAAATCCATTGTCTCTATAACTAGATACAGCAAAGCCAAGCATATGTACACAACAACCAACAGTAGCAGCACCAGCAGCAATTCCGCTTAAATTAAGAGATATTGCTATTGCTGCACTAGAAATTGGAGCAGTTAAAAATATTCCCATAAATATAGATACAACTATTCCCATAGTTATTGGACTAAAATTTGTAGCATTATTTATTATTTCACCCAAAAAAGTCATAAATTTACTAATTGGCACACCAACAATTTGAGCTATTATTCCTCCAACTATTAAAGTTATAAAAGGTACTAATATAATATCAAATTTAGTCTTTCCACTTAATAATGTTCCAATTTCACAAGATATGACACTTGCAATATAACAAGCAACTGGACCTCCAAGTTTATAACTAATTGCACCAATTCCAGCTAAAGAAAATAATACTAATTTATTTCCTTCTAAGCTTAAACCTATAGCAAAAGCAATGGCACATCCTATTACTGGTGAAGAAGCACTAAGTATGTCCTTATACATATTTAAAAAATCCATATAAGGTAATTTTGCAATTTGACTTATAATTACACCAATAATTAAAGATGAAAAAAGTCCATAACTAAGTGCTGAAAATGCATCTATAAAATATCTAGATAATATATTTTTTGTCTTATTCATCATTTTTCCTTAATTTTTACATAGATTCAGGTGCTTTAATACCAATTAGATATAAACCTTTTTTAATTATATCTCTTGTTATTTGGGTAAGTAATATTCTTGCATCTGTAATTTTATCATTATCTTCAATAATACGTTTTTCAAAATAAAATTTATTAAAGCTACTAGAAAGTGAAATTAAATACCTTGAAATAAAACAAGGTTCATACTTTTGACTAGCTTCAATTACAACATCATTAAATTTTTCTATAAGTTTTATTACTTCCAATTCATATTCATCATTTAAAATATTATAATCAATTTGGTTAATTTTTTTACTATATTTATTGATTAAACTACAACATCTTGCATGAGTATATTGAATATATGGTGCAGTTTCACCTTCAAAATTTAAAATTTTATCATAATTAAATGATATATCATTAATTCTATTATTTTGAACAGCACTAAAAATAACAGCACCATTTCCAATATCTTTTGCAATTTGTTTTTTATTTTCTAAATTTGGATTTTTTTCATTTATTGTTTTAAGTGTTTTTTGAGTTGCTTTGTCTAAAACATCTTCTAAGAAAATAGCTTTTCCTTTACGAGTTGACATAGTTCCATCTTCCATAGAAGTCATACCAAATTCTACATGTATACAATTTTTTGAAAAATCATATCCCATAAGTCCAAGAACTTTAAAAACCTGTTTAAAATGTAAAGACTGTTGATATGCAACTACATATAAATTTTTAAAGAAATCATAATTTTCATATCTATAAATTGCAGATGCTAAATCCCTTGTTGCATAAAGAGTTGCTCCATCTTTTTTAAGAATTAAACATGGTGGCATATTAAATTCTTCTAAGTCTACAACATATGCTCCATTACTTTCTTTTAGTAAATTTTTTTCTTTTAGTTTGTTAATTACTAGTTGCATTTTATCATTATAAAAACTTTCACCATCATAACTATCAAAAGTTACACCAAGTTCTTCATAAATTTTTTCAACATCTAAAAGTGTACGTTCTTTCATCCAATTAAAAATTTCAAAAGCTTCACTATCTTTTTCTTCTATTTTTTTAAACCATTTTCTTGATTCTTCATCAAGTAATGGATCTTTTTCAGCTTCTTCATGGTACTTTACATAAAGAAAGTACATTTCACGAATTCCTTCTTTATCTATCTTTTCTTTATTTCCCCATAATTTAAAAGCTACAATCATTTTACCAAATTGTGTACCATAATCTCCAAGATAATTTATACCAAAGCTATTATATCCTAAATATTTATAAATTCTATATAATGAGTTACCTATTGCAGTAGTTGATAAATGACCTATATGAAAAGGTTTTGCAATATTGATACTACTATAATCTATAACTACAGTTTTATTTTTTCCTAAATTTTTATTATCTAAATTTATATCTTCTAAAACAGATTTTATTCTTTGATTTTTATCTATAAAAAAATTTAAATATCCATTAACAGACTCTATTTTCTCTAAAAAATCTAATTTTTCTAATTTTTCTTTTAATTCATTTGCGATTAATACAGGAGGTTTTTTAAAATCTTTTGCTAATCTAAAACAAGGAAAAGCAAAATCTGCATGATCTTTATTTTTTGGATTTTCTATTGATCCTATATCAAAACCAACTATTTCTTGAATATTTTCTTTTATAAGGTTTTTATAATCCATCTTTTACTCCCAAAACAATTTTATGACTTTTAGTATAACATTTAAATAATAGTTATTCAATAAAAAAAACACTATAAATATAGTGTTTTTTATTATTAATTTTCATTAATTCTAACTGGTAATACTAAATAAATAAATTCGCTACCTTCAAATGGTTTTATAACACATGGAGAAATATTACTATTAAATTCCATATATACATAATCCTCATTTATATTTTTAAATACATCGCTTAAATAATTACCATTAAATCCTATTTTAAGTGGTCCACCCTCTTGAATAATATCTATTTCATCATAGATATCTCCACATTCACTTTTAGCTGTTATAATTAGAATATTTTTATCTATTGTTAAAACCAAAAGATTATCTTTTTTTTGTTTAGAAACTATTGATGCTCTTTCTATTGCAAATAATATATCATCTTTTTTTATTTTAATCTTAACAGTATGTTCCTTAGGTAATATATCATTATATTTTACATATTCGCCATTTAATAATGTTGTTATTATTGTTATATCTTCACTTATTGCTTTTATATATTTTTCACTAATTAAAAATTCTGTTTCTTTTTCTTCATCAACTATTTTTGATATTTCATCAATTGATTTGCTTGGAATAATTACATCTCCATTAATATCTTCTTTAGTTCTTGTATTTCTTATTGCCATTCTATATCCATCAATACAAACAAGAGATAAATTATTATCTTCACATAAACAATAAATACCAGTAAGAATTGGTTTTGAAGAATTTTCAATAGCTGCTGCAAAAATACTTCCTTTTACCATTTCTTTTAATTCTTTATTATTTATTTCAAAATTCCATTTTGTTTCATCAATTTGAATATTAGGAAAAGAAGTTACATCAAGAGTTGAAATCTTAGATTTAGATTTATTTGAAAAAATATTTATTGTATTAGGATCATCTACATGAAATTCAATATCTCCATCATAACATTTTCTAATTATTTCTATAAACATTCTACCAGGTACTAAAACTTTTCCTTCAACTTTTGTGACACATTTTACAAAAGTTTCTATAGTAAGTTGTCCGTTACTTGCTATAATTTTTAATTTATTATCAAAACTTTCTAAATATATTCCTTCAAAGACTGGTATGGTAGGTTTTGAAGAAAGAGCTTTAGCACATATTGATAATTTATTAGTTATTTCTGTTTTATCACATAAAAAATTCATTTTAGATCCTTTCTTGTTAGAGAAGCGATTTTCGCTTGTTTTTAAAACTTAATATTATATATATATTAGTAATAGTAGTAGTAAGGGGTGTTCAAAATGTTGATAACTGCTTCAAAATCAGTAATAAGTTGGTTTTTTATCCTTAAACTTTAAACATTTTATCAACATTTACTACTTTTACTTATTGATAAACTGTTGATTACTGATTAATTATATTTATAATGTCTTTTACTAATGCTTTAGTTTGTTCATTAGATTTTATTTCTAATTCAATTTTTTCTACATTATGCATAATTGTAGTATGATTCATTCCTCCAAATTGTTCATCTGCAATTTGAGGATATGATAAATTAGTTAAAGTTCTAATTAAATACATAGAAATTTGCCTTGGAAAAACAATATTTTTATTTCTTTTTGAACTATGTAATTTCTCTAAAGAAATGTTCATATGTTCGCATACTATTTGTTTTATTCTTTCAGGAGTAATAATGCTAGGCTTAGAATCTCCATAGATTCCACTAAAAGCTTCTTTTGTAAGTTCTATTGTTATATCACAATTACCTTTTAATTTTGAGTAAGCCATGATACGCTTTAAAGATCCTTCTAATTCTCTAATATTAGTTTTAATTACTTCGGCAATATAATGGAGAACTTCAGTTGATACTAATAAATTTTCTTCTTGAACTTTTTTTTGCAATATTGCTACTCTTGTTTCAAAGTCAGGACGTGAAATATCTGCAAGTAATCCCATATTAAAACGAGAAAGAAGTCTTTCTTCAAGGTCTCTTATTTCTCTAGGTGGTCTATCACTGCTAATTACTATTTGTTTATTATTTTCTGTTAATGTATTAAAAGTATGGAAAAATTCTTCTTGAGTCCCTTCTTTATTACTTAAGAATTGTATATCATCAATAAGTAATAAATCACATTTTCTGTATTTATCTCTAAATATATCTGCTTTATGTGATTGTATAGATTTAATAAATTCATTTGTAAACGTTTCTGAAGTAACATACATTATGTTTGCATTTGGGTTTTCGCTTTTAATAAAATTACCAATTGCATGCATAACGTGCGTTTTTCCAAGTCCTGGACCTCCATAAATAAATAAAGGATTATATGATTTTCCAGGCAATTCAGCTACACTTAATGCACCTGCATAAGCAAATTGATTATTTTTTCCTACTACAAAGTTGTCAAATGTATATTTAATATTTAGACCATTTTTATTTAAATTATTATAGTTATTGTTTGTATTTTCTATTTGAGATGTAGAAAGATTTGATATATTTGAAATATCTTTAGGTAATATAAATGTTACTTCATATTCTGTATTTGTAATTTTTTTCAATACATTTTTTACTATTTGCTTATATTTTAAATCTAAAATAGTAAATGATGTTTCTGTTTCTGTAACTAGAATTAATGTATTATTTTTAATTTCAAGCGGCTTGATTCCTTCTATATAGTTTTTATAGCTGACACTTGCCATTTCTTCTTTCAATATTTCAAGTGTTTTATCCCATAATTCAATTAAGTTATTCAAAGTTTACCCCCAAAAATATTTTATTTAATCCACAGCATTGGTTTCAACGTAACTAATAAGCATAGTTTTAACTGTCAATATTAATTATACACATATCAACAGATTTATCCACAGATAAATAAAAATTTTTTTAATTTATATATTTTTTTTAATTATAATGTATATAAACTATATATTTAGTGTTATTATAATACTATTACACTATATTTTTTAAAAAATTTGTTTTATATAATAAAAATATAGCAAAGAGTATATATAGAAGTTGACACAAAGCCTATGTTTATGTATAATTTATGTATCATTTAACTATTTTAAAATATTAGATTAAAAAGGAGAAATAAAATGAAACGTACTTATCAACCAACAAAATTAAAAAGAAGTAGAGTTCATGGTTTTAGAAAAAGAATGTCTACAAAAAATGGTAGAAATGTTCTTGCTAAAAGACGTGCTAAAGGAAGAAAAAGATTATCACACTAAAAGCCGTATTTTACGGTTTTTTTTATGGAATTAAAAAATGAAAAGAATTAATATGTTACGAAAAAATAAGGATTTTTCATACTGTTATAGAAGAGGAAAAAGAATTATCACGCCTTACTTTATTATATATTTTACAAATTCTAAGTATAATAGGCGTATAGGTTTTAGTATAAGTAAAAAAGTTGGCAATAGTGTTGTTCGTAATAAAATTAAAAGAAGATTAAAAGAAATCATGACACAACTTTTACCTCAGTTAAATAAAGATTGCAGTATTATATTTGTTGTAAAAAAAGAAATAGTAGATATTCCTTATTTAGAAATAGAAAAAAAAGTTAAAAAAACTCTAAAAAAAGCAGAGCTTATTTAGAAGAATGAAATATGTATTAATATTTTTAATAAATATATATCAAAAATATATATCATCACTTAAAAAGCCTTGTTGTCGATTTACTCCTACTTGTTCTAGTTATGCAATAGAAGCTATATCAACACATGGAGCTATAAAAGGAACATACCTTGCTATATATAGAATAGTTAGGTGTAACCCATTTTGTAAATGTGGTTATGATCCTGTACCACCAAGAATTAAGGAGAAATAATATGAGTTTTTTATATAACAACTTCATTGCTGATTTTTTTCACATGATACTTGAATTTTTATATAATAATGTGATTTCAAGTTATTTAGTTGTAACAATACTTGTTATATTGGCATTAAAGATTGTTTTAACTCCTCTTGATTTAAAACAAAGAGAGAGTTCTATGAGGATGATGAAACTTCAACCTAAAGTTACAGACATCAAAAAGCGTTATAATGATCCTATGACTCAGAATAAGAAAATACAAGAATTATACGCTAAAGAAAATGTAAAAATGACTGCTGGATGTTTACCTTCCATTGTTTCGCTTATTGTTTTAATTGCATTTTTTGGAGCACTTCAACAAATTGCTTATATGGAAACAATTAAGCTTGTTGAAGCAGCAGCAGCAAATCCTGGTCAACCTATTGAGTTACAAGGGTTTTTATGGATAAAAAACATTTGGCAACCAGATAGTGGTAATGCACTTGTAATGCCAACATTAGAAGAATGGACTAGAATTATAAATGCTGTTTCTCCTGAAATAAGAGCGACTGTTGAAAATATTGACTATAATGCAGTAATCCAACCAACTCTTAATGCATATAGTGGCTATTCAAATGGATGGTACATTTTACCTATAGTTCAAGGTGTTACAATGTACTTTTCTATGGGATATTCATTATCTTCTACTACAACAGGACAAGATAGCCCTATGAGTGGTCCTATTATGAAAATTGTAATGGCTGGTATGACAACATGGTTTTGTTTAACATCAAATATAGTATTTGTAGTATATTGGATTACAACAAACTTTATTATGTTTGCTCAAACATATGGGTTCAAAAAATACTTTCAATATAAAGATAAAAAACTATCTAGTGCGGAGTAAGTTATTATGATTGAAAGAGAATTTTATGGTAATACTGTTGAGGATGCTATTAAAAATGGATTAAATGAATTAGATATTGCTATTGACGAGGGTGATATTAAAATAATTCAAGAAGATAAAAAGGGTTTATTTGGAATTGGTAGAAAAAAAGCAATTATAAAAATAATAATTCAAGATAGTGATGATATTTTGGCTTCTAATAATAAAGATGAAAATATTATTGACGATGTTACAGAAATTAAAAAACAAGCAACATCACAAAAACAAGAAATATTATCAACAGAAATAACATCAAAAGAAGAATATCAACAATTTGCAAATAATTTTTTATTAGGTTTATTTGAAAGAATGGGAGTTAATGCTATTATTTTTTTTAAAGAAGAAAATGAAAAATTAATTATTAGCTTAAAAAGTGAACAGACTGGAAAGCTTATTGGTTATCGTGGTCAAACATTAGATTCTATTCAATATTTATTACGTTTATCTACAGTTCGAAAAAATGCATTTTATAAATCTGTAATTATTCAAACTGAAAATTATAGAGAAAAAAGAGAAAAAACTTTAAGAGATCTTGCAAACAGGCTTGCTAATAAGTCACTTAGAATTGATAAAAAAGTAATATTGGAGCCTATGAAAGCTTATGAAAGAAGAATAATTCATGAGGAATTACAAAATAGGAATGATATTAAGACTTATAGTGAAGGTGTTGAACCTAAAAGATATATTGTTATTGAACCTAAGCAAAAAGCAGATTAAATTATCTGCTTTTTTTTAAAATTAAGATTTTTGAGGTATTATTTTGTATATTACAGATATAAAACTTAATGGATATAGAAATATAAAAGATTTAATATTACAACCAAATATAGAGAGCAATGTTTTTATAGGACTAAATGCACAAGGGAAAACTAACTTAATCGAAAGTATTTATCTTTGTGGATTTGGTAAAAGTCATAGAGTAAAAGTGGATGATAATCTTATTAATTTTGATAAAGAGTTTTCAACAGTCTCTTGTGGATTTGTGAAAAACTCTATGAAACGAAATATAACTGTATATTTAAGTAAAAAAGATAAAAAGATACTTGTTGATAAAAATAGTATAAAAAAGAGAAGTGAGCTTATAGGTAATTTTAATTGTGTTATGTTTTGTCCTGATGATTTAAATTTGGTAAAAGGGAGTCCTCAAGAGAGAAGAAGATATATAGATAAATGTTTATGCCAAATATATCCTAGATATTTTGAAGCACTTAGCAGATATATCAAAATACTTAGATGTAGAAATGTTGATTTGAAAAAAGGTGCAAAATTAATAGATGTTTGGGATGAACAAATTGCAATATCAGGTACATTAGTTAATCAATATAGGTTGAGATTTATAAATGAATTAATACCAATATTAAAAGATGTACATACAGGGCTTACTAATAATGAAAATATAGATTTAAGATATACTGTAAGTGAAAGATTACTTGATAAAAATACATATCTACAAGAATTGTTAAAGACAAGAGATAAAGATTTAAAGTATTTTTCATCACAGATTGGTCCTCATAAGGAAGACATAATTATAAATATAAATAATTTATGTGCAAAATTATATGGTTCACAAGGGCAACAAAGAAGTATTGCCCTTTCTTTAAAGATTAGTGAGTTGCATATAATTAATAAAGTAATATGGGAGAAACCTGTTTTATTACTTGATGATGTTATGTCTGAACTAGATAAAAATCGTAGAGCAAGACTTATTAATCAGATACAAGGTATTCAAACGTTTATAACTACTAATGATTTTGAATATAAATCATCAGGGAATGTGTATAATGTTGATAATGGAATTATTTCTTATTGAAAATTAATTTTAATTAATTTATAATTTTTATATAGTTATAATTTTTAAAGGAGAATATATATGAAAACAAGCGAACTTAGAGATAAATACCTTACATTTTTTAAAAGTAAAAATCATGCTGTTATAAAGAGTGCTTCAGTTATACCAGAAAATGACCCAACTGTTCTTTTTACCACTGCCGGTATGCATCCACTTGTTCCATATCTTATGGGAGAAAAACATCCAATGGGGACAAGACTTACAGATGTTCAAAAATGTGTTAGGACAGGAGATATTGACGAAGTTGGTGACAACTCTCACTGTACTTTTTTTGAAATGTTAGGGAATTGGTCTTTGGGAGACTATTTTAAAAAAGAATCTATTTCATGGAGTTATGAGTTTTTAACTTCTGTATTAAATATTCCAATTGAAAAGATATTTGTTACAGTTTTTGAAGGTGATAATGATGCACCACGAGATGAAGAGAGTGCAAAAATTTGGAAAGAAGTAGGTATTCCAACTGATAGAATATTTTATTTACCTAAAAAAGATAACTGGTGGGGGCCTGCAGGGATAACAGGACCTTGTGGACCTGATACAGAAATTTTTTATGATACAGGTAAACAGAAGTGTTCTAAGGAATGTAATCCTTCTTGTGATTGTGGTAAATACTTAGAAATTTGGAACAATGTATTTATGGAATATAATAAAAAAGAAGATGGTACCTTTGAGCCACTTACTCAAAAGAATGTGGATACAGGTATGGGACTAGATAGAACTAGTGCAGTTCTTCAAGGTGAAAAAAGTGTATTTGATACTGATGTTTTTACAGATATTATAGCTTGTATTAGTTCTTTAAGTGGAAAAGAATATGGACAAGATGAAAAAACTGATAAAGCTTTTAGGATTATTTCTGATCATATTCGTGCTGCTGTCTTTATAATTGGGGATGAACGTGGGGTTACACCTAGTAATGTAGATCAAGGATATATTTTAAGACGATTACTTAGAAGAGCTATAAGATATGGAAAAACAATTGATATTGCACAGAATTCTCTTAGCAAAGTAGCTTCAAAAGTTGTTGATCAATATGGTAGTTTTTATAGTGAATTACAAAACAATAAAGAAAAGATTATTAATGAAATAAACTTAGAACAAGAAAGATTTTTAAAGACATTATCACACGGACTTAAAGAATTTGATAAGCTTATTTTAAAATTAGAAAACAATAAAATTGATGGTAAAAGTGCATTTAGATTATATGATACTTTTGGATTTCCAATTGAGATAACACAAGAACTTGCTTGTGAAAAAGGAATTGAAGTAGATATTGAAGGGTATAAAGTGAGTTTTGAAGAACATCAAAAGAAATCCAGTGCTGGAGCAGGGGGCAGATTTAAAGGTGGACTTGCAGATCAGAGCGAACAAACAGCAAATCTTCACAGTGCCACTCATCTTTTGCTTGCATCTCTTAGAAAGCTTCTTGGAGATACTATTTTTCAAAAAGGAAGTAACATTACTGCTGAAAGATTGAGGTTTGACTTTTCTTTTGATAGAAAAGTTACAAGGGAAGAGTTAGATAAAATTGAAGAAATGGTTAATGAAGTAATAGATAAAGATCTAGAAATAACTTGTGAGGAAATGACTCTAGAACAAGCTAGAGAAAAAAATGCTATGGGTATATTTGAATCTAAATATGGTGAAATGGTTAAAGTATATTCTGCTGGGGATTACTCTATTGAAATTTGTGGAGGACCTCATGCAAGTAGAACAGGTGAGCTAGGTAAATTTAAAATTAAAAAAGAAGAGAGCTCAAGTTCTGGTGTTAGGAGAATAAAAGCTATTTTAATGCAAAAATAAATAATTTATACCAGTACACAATGAAATATAAATATGATATAATATATAGATGAGAAATTTTCTCGTCTATATTTTTTTGAGGTAATTTAGTTATATGATAACAAATAAATGGTTTAGAGGAATTGATGATTTAACTATTGTCAAAAAATTACGTAATCAAATATTTGAACAAACAAATATTGAAAATGATAATATTTCTTGGCATTTAGTTATTTATGAAAATAATAAAGAAATTGCTTTTTGTAGTATTTCACCTTTTTTAGATGGGTGGAAAATAACAATGATTGGCGTATTAGAAGCAAATCGTGGTAAAAAAATTGGAGATTTATTAATGAGAGTTATTGATTTAAAACTTAGTAGTTTTAAAATGACTAACATTTATGCAAATGATCATAAATTTTTTAGGCATTATGGTTTTGAAAGCTATGATAAAGATGTTATTAAAGCGATTAAAATTAAGTTGCCAATCTATTGTAAAAAAGGACAAATATAATGAGTAATAAAGTTTCGTTAAAGGATCAATATGCCTATAGTTTGGGTAATTTATCTTATGGTATAATTTTGCAAATAATATCTAGTTTTTTTGTGTTTTATGCTACGTCTGTACTAAATATTTCAGGTTTTATTACTGGATTTTTAGTTTTTCTTAGTGTAGTTTGGGATGCAATAACAGATCCAGTTATGGGATACATTTCTGATAATACACGCAGTATGCGTTTTGGTAAAAGACATGGATATATGTTTGTGGGTATAATTGGGCTTGCAATTTCAAACATACTTTTATGGTCACTTAGACCAGAGTATAATATGGTGTTTAATACAATAACATTATTTATTTTTCTTTGGTGTTCAAAAACATTTATTACAATATTTGCAACGCCATACACAGCACTTGGTGCTGAAATGACTAGTGATTATGAAGAAAGAGCCAGCATTCAAGCCGTTAAGTCAGCATTTTTCTTAATTGGTATTGCACTTCCAACAGTTTTGGGTGTTTTGGTATTTTTTAAGAGTACACCAGAGTATCCACTAGGGCAATTAAACCCTGATGCATATTTTCCTATGGGAATTACTACTGCTATTGTATCTATAGCCTGTGCAATTCCATGTATATTAAAGACAAAAAAATATATGATAAAAGAACCTAAAAATAAAGTGAGAACAAAGATAGCTTTTAAACATATTGTAATGGATATGATTAGTCCATTAAAAACAAAAGAATGTAGATATGTTATTTTTGGATATCTTTGGCAAAACATAGCAACTGCGATAGTTATGACTCTTAATTTACATATATTTACATATACTTTTTATCTTTCTAGTGCAAGTGTTGCTATGATTAGTGGTGCATTAATTGTTTCGGCTGTTGCATCTCAAGCTTTTTGGTTCAAGCGTACATTAAAAAAAGATAAAAAAAGAGCAGTATTAGAATCTGTTGGTATAGCATTTGTTGGTAGTGTTGTATTTATATTGTTAGTAGTTTTAAAACAATATATTGTAGGTAATGGTCTAATTTTTATACCTTTTGCTTTAATCATTGGTTTTGCTATGGGGGGTATGGTTTCTATACCTCAAGCTATGCTTATTGATACAATAGATTTAGATGAATACATGAGTGGTAAGAGAAAAGAAGGTAGTATGTTTGGGGCTATGACATTTTTCTATAAATTATCACAATCAGCTACTATATTTTTTACGGGTATATTTTTAGATGTAATTGGCTTTGATGCTTCTAGTGGTATACAAAGCAATATGACTAGTAATTTACTTGGATACTCTTTACCTGTGGCGTTAATAATAACTTTAGGTGTAACTTTTTACTATTTTAACAAATATACACTAAGTAGGGAGAAAGTTTTGGAAATTCAGCAAAAAATAAGAAAATGGCAGAATAAACAATTGCATTATTGGAGACAATGATATAAAATTGTTTTATATATAAATAATGAAAGAAGGTAAAAAAATGGATATGGAAGAAAGAGATGTAGTAGTTTTCACAGATGAAGACAATAATGAAATAGAATTAGACGTTGTTAGATACTTTGAACATAAAGGTCAAGAATATGCAATTCTTATGGATTTTAACGATATGGAAAATGATGGTTGCTGTGGTGAACACAAACATGAACATAATCATGAAGAAAGTTCTTGTGGATGTGGTGAACACAAACATGAGAATGAACACAAACATGAAGAAAATTCTTGCGGATGTGGCGATGATTGTGACTGTGGTCCAGATATGTATGTTATGAAGATTGTTGAAAGTGGCGAATTTGAAGAATTTGTTCCAGTTGACGAAGATGTATTTGATGAAATCTTAGAAGTTGTTGAAAACTTACCAGACGAAGAATAGATTTTTAAAGAGCTAATACTTAGTATTAGCTTTTTTTTATTAAAGTTTATTTTTTATGTTTATAGATTGAATAAGGAAAAATTATTATTTTGAATAATAATAATAAGATTTTATAAATTATTTTTAAAGGAAACATAAAAATTTGAAATATGTTCATAGAACAATATTCTTCACAAACAATTACATAAGTCCATTTACCGCAACCTTCACATAAATCTAAATCTTTAGAAATAGTATATTTAGTTTTAGGATGGTTTTTTTTATGTATTTTATTAAAGCATTCCAAGCAAAATTCGGCCATAATTATCACCTCTTATAATATATGGGGGTTATATCCCCTTAATAAATAAGATTATAACCCCCATAATTATTTATGTCAATAAGGAGGTAAATAATTATGATAATATTTGATAGATTATGGGTAATAATGAAAGATAAAGGGATATCTACATATTATCTTCGTGATAAATGTGGTATTGATAGTAAAACAATTAGAAGATTAAAAAATAATGAGAATGTAGAAACAAAAACTTTAAATAAAATATGTTTAGTTTTAAATTGTAATTTAGAAGAAATTGCTGAATATATTCCAGATGAAGAATAATTATAGGGATGAGATATGAAAGATATTTTAGCTAGTCGTTTAAAAGAACTTAGAAAAGAAAAAAGATTAACATAGCGTGAAGTTGCAATATATTGTGATATTACTGAAAAGACATATCAAAATTATGAATTAATGACAAGAGAACCTAAATTAGAAATTTTAATTAAAATTGCAGATATGTTTAATGTATCATTGGACTATTTGGTTGGTTATACAGATGTGAAAGATAGATATCCAAAGAAAATTTAGATTTATTTGTTATTTTTATCAATGTACTTTTTATAGCAAAAAGTACCAAAAACATGGGGGGTTGCGAATTCCCCCCATACCCCCTAAAACGCTTATTATATAATACGAATTAGACAACACACAAGGGATGTGTAAATGTGCATAAATTATCATAGAATAAACTATTTTAATATTGCACCACACATCTCTTTAGTATTGTAACCTAATTCTTTTTTTGTTTATTTTAAGAAATATCATTATAATATTTTTTATGTTATGATATTTATAAGAGGTGAAATATATGGATTATTTTATGAAAAGAGAAAATGTAGAAGAATATAAAAAAATGCTTGATGATTATAATGGAGGTTTATTAATTGATAAACTAGATGATTATCTTAAAAAAGGAGATTCTATTCTAGAGTTAGGAATGGGAACGGGGCAGGATTTTGATATTATGTCAAAAAAATATTCTCTTGTTGGAACAGATAATTCTCCTATTTTTATAGAAGATTATAAATGTAAAAATCCAAATGCAAGAGTTCAGATAATGGATGCTATAAATATTAACATTGACGAAACATTTGATTGTATATATTCAAACAAAGTATTACAACACTTAACAAGAGAAGATTTTAAAATATCACTTGTTCAACAATCACATATATTAAAACCAAATGGTATCATTTTTATGACTTTATGGTATGGAACATATTATGAAGAACTTATGTGTGATGGGCATCTTAGATTTACATATTATACAGAAACAGATATTAAAGAAATTTCTAAAGAAATTTTTGATATTATATCTATAGAAAGATTTACAGAGATGGAAGATAATGATTCTATGTTAGTTATTCTTAAAATAAAATAAATATACAAAAATGCACTGTTGATTTTTAATTAACAGTGCATTTTAAATTTATTTTTTATTGGCTTCTATAAGTGCTTTATAAAATTCACCATCTTTATTTAATAGTTCATCAATTTCTTCAAAAGGAATTGCTAAATTTATAAAGCCCATATCAAATGTTGATATGGTTTGAGGTTCAAATATAAAAACTATTTGTTCATCATAAACATCAAAATCAGTATTTTTAAAGTCTATATATGAAGCTATATATTTTTCTCTTAAATCATGTTCTAATTTCTCATCTGCAATTTTTTGCAACTTTTCTGTATAACCTTCTTTTAGTAGGTCATCTAATGTGTAAAAATCTCCTGTTTTAGTATTGATATGATAGGTTAGTAGATAACTAATACCAAGAACACCTTGTTCACTCTCAAAATAACCTTCATGGAAAATAGAAAGTAAATCCCCAGTTACAAAACCAGAAAATCCTTCCATAGTCTTGCCCACCTTATCCCCTTTAACTTGTTTGTAGTTTTCCCTAATTTTTGTTTCTAGTGCTGTGTTTATGTTATTACTTAGGTTTTCATTACTAAGGGTAATATAAGGCATATAAACAACACTGCCGTCACCGTAATCTACAACTTTTTCATTAATAGGAACATTAGAGGAGCAACCAACAAGCAAAAGACTAATCAATATGCAAATCGTGGCTATAAACTTTTTCATATAAAAATCCCCCTTTAAATAAAATATATGCAAAGTATTCCATAAAATGAATTCACAATTTAAAAAATAAAGTGTATAATTACTTGTATATATTTTTTAGGAGTAATTAATGAAACAAATATTAGCACAAGATATAGCTAAAGCTATTGAAAATGCTTTTTTAAAAGCTAATGTAGATGTTACTAGTATTAGTAAACATTTACAGCAAATTAAGCATAAAGAAACAAATAAAATTGGACAAGGTATTTTGGACGATTTAATTTTAAATGCAAAGATAGCAAAAGAAAAAAACATACCTTCTTGTCAAGATACGGGAATGGCTGTAGTATTTGTAGAGATAGGGCAACAGACTAATGTTGTTGGTGCTAATATTACTCAGGCAATAAATGATGGCGTAAGAAATGCTTATGAAAAAGGATTTTTTAGAAAATCTGTAGTTGACCCACTTAGTAGAGAAAATACAAAGGATAATACTCCAGCTATTATTCATTATGATATGGTAGAGGGTGAAAACATAACTCTTACTGTTTTACCTAAAGGTTTTGGAAGTGAAAATATGAGCGATATTGCTATGTTAACTCCCGCTAGTGGTAAACAGGGTGTTTTAGACTTTATTATTAATACAGTGAGGGAAAAAGGAGCCAATGCATGCCCACCATTAGTGGTTGGTGTTGGTATTGGTGGTACCTTTGAAAAATGTGCATTAATTGCTAAAAAATCTTTGTGTAGAGATATTGGTATGCATAGTGAAGATAATGAACTAAGAGAGATGGAAGAATATCTTTTAGATAAAATTAATAAATTAGATATTGGTCCTATGGGACTAGGTGGCAACATCACGGCTTTAGCTGTTAATATTCAAAAGTATCATACACATATTGCAGGTCTTCCAGTTGCTGTTAATATGATGTGTCATGCGCTAAGGCACAAAAAGGTGGTGCTTTAGAATATGAAAATAAGTTTACCACTAAATGATGATAAAATTAAAACTTTAAAAGCAGGGGATAAGGTATATTTAAGTGGAACTATTTATACTGGTAGAGATCAGGCACATAAAAGATTATTTGCACTAATTCAAGAAAGAAAAAACTTACCTTTTGACTTAAAAGGGCAAATAATTTATTATGTTTGGACCTTGCCCAAAACAACAAAGTATGCCTATAGGTTCTTGTGGACCAACTACAAGTTATAGAGTAGATACATTTACGCCTACTATGTTAGAGTATGGAATAAAAGGCATGATTGGCAAAGGAAAAAGAAGTAAAGAAGTTATTGATGCTATGATTAAAAATGGTGCTGTTTATTTTAGTGCTACTGGTGGTGCTGGAGCACTAATTGCTTCTTGTGTAGTCTCTTGTGAGCTTATTGCTTTTGAGGATTTACTTAGTGAAGCTATTTATAAATTAGAAGTTAAAGACTTTCCTTGTGTTGTTGCTATTGATAGCTTTGGGAACAGTTTATATAAAGGAGAATAAAATGGAAATCAAGTTTACTATCACAAAAAAAGACTACTGGAGTTATAACAAATATTCTGTATGGAATGTACCTAATATTCGTAAGATATTTGTTGCATCACCTATCTTAATTTTTACACTAACTATGGCTGCTGGATTAATTTTTAAATTAGATATGAAAGTAATAACTGGTGTGGCTATTGGGGTGCCTGCATTTTATCTTGCTACTGTTTATTTTCCAATGGCGTATAATATTATGAAACTATCTAAAGATAAATTGGTAGAACATACTATTATAATTGATAAGGATAACAAACAAATTAGGCATATTATTGAAAATAAGACAAATAAATATAGTGCAAAAAATATTCAAATTGTAAAACAAACAAAGAACTATGTATTTGTTACTATGCACTCATATGCTGGTGTTATTATTCCAAAGTCTAATGATTATAGTTTGGATGAAGTTAAAAGTATGATAGATAATTATATTTTATAAGTTGAAAAACACTTATAAGTTGATTATAATGAAAGTATATTATTTGGGTATAATATAATAAATTATGACTTTTTAATGAAAGGACTGAAAAAAATGGCTGTTACAAAAGATATGACTATTGGTGAGGTTTTAAGAATTAGTGAAAAAGCTCCTGAAGTTTTAATGTCTATTGGTATGCATTGCTTAGGTTGCCCAAGTGCACAAGGCGAAACTATCGAAGAGGCTGCTATGGTTCATGGAATTAATGTTGATGACTTAATAGCAAAATTAAACGACTAATAAAAAAGGCGAAATTTTTCGCCTTTTTTTGTTTACTCAAAATAAAAGAGAGAAATAAATAAATTAATGCTTTTTTCTATACATATTCTAAAAGATATTATGTTTAATATATTTTTATTTTCACTTTATTTAGCTATAAATCATAAATATAAAATAAAAACTAAATTAGGAGAAAATTAATGAAGAATATAAGTATAGGGTCTAAAGCGCCCGATTTTATAGAAAACTCTACATTTGGACCAGTCAAGATGTCTGATTTTAAGGGTAAGTGGGTTATATTTTTTTCTCACCCTGGAGATTTTACACCTGTTTGTACCACAGAGTTTATAGAGTTTGCAAAAAATAATGATAAATTTAAGGATAGAAATGCACAACTTTTAGGTTTAAGTATAGATAGTAATCCTTCTCATCTTGCATGGACTTATAACATTTATAAGAATCAAGGTGTAGAAATATCTTTTCCAATAATTGCAGATAGGGTTGGAGATATTGCAAAACTTTATGGTATGATGCAAGAAGAAGATAGACAATCTACAGTTAGGAATGTATTTATTATAGACCCAGAGCAAATAATAAGAGCAATATTAACATATCCAAAGACAAATGGTAGAAATATTAATGAGATATTAAGGCTATTAATTGCAATTCAAACAACAGATGAAACAGGGCAAGGAACACCAGTAAATTGGAGAGAGAATGATCCAACACTTGCTATTGTGCCTAGAAGCTATGGGGAGCTTATGCTAAGAGAAAAAGACCCAGAAAAAATGGGTCTTGATTGTAAAGAATGGTATTTGTGTTATAATAAAAAATAATATTATAGTGGAATAATAGTTCCATTGTTGCATACGATAGAGTCACAAAGTTCTTGTGTTATTGGATTTATATTTAATATATCAAACTTTGTGTCTTTATTTATGTTGTATAGTTTTCTTATATCTTTTATTACATATTGTTTATCTATTATGCTAAAGCAATCAGGCTTATTCCCTTTAGCATTCGTTAAGATATAATCGTATTTTAATAGACCAATAAGCAGCAATAATTCATCTTGTTTCATAAAATCTTTAGCAGTATTATATAGACTATCCATACATGATTTTTGACTAAGAGGAATTGAGATATTGATATTTATTGCAAGATTTTCAAACATGTCAAAACTAGTATCAAAAAAAGCATGATAATATTTCAGTGAATTAGTAAAATGACATGTGTTATAAAATTTATCTACTACTTTATCTATTTTTTTTAATAATAGTATATCATTATGTGACATTTCTTTTGTTTTTAATACTTCATATGGTGGATAATCTCTATAGATAATATCATATCCTAATCTTCTTATATTACTACCATGTAGCATTTTTAAAAACCCTAATTGTAACATATTAGGGGATAGGGCAAATGCTTTGTTAAAAGAGGTTTTAAAAGAAGATAAGTTTTCATAAGGCAAACCAGCTATAAGGTCTATATGTTTATGAACTTTTAATTTTGTTATGTTTTGTGCTATTTTTTGTACATCACTATTTCTCTCTACGGCTTTTAGAGTTTCTTGATTAAAAGATTGTATACCAGCTTCTACTTGAAACTTGTTTGGATATTTATTTAAAGTTTCAATAATTTCATCTGTTAATAAGTCTGCACCAATTTCAAAATGGTATTTAATATTATCATTTAAAGATATAATTAAATCTAATATTTGTTTTGTTCTTTTTTTATTACAATTAAAGGTACGATCTATAAACTTTACAATTTTAACATTCATTTTTGAGAAAGTTTGTAGGCTATTTTTAATTTTTTCATAAGACATAAATCTAACACCGCCATTCATATTGCCAGAAAGACAATATTGGCATTTATATGGACAACCACGACTGCTTTCAAAATAGGCAATTTTATTTTGAGGAGTAGTTTCATAAGGAAAAGGTAGAATATCTAAATCTTTAATAAAATTATATTTATTATTTCCTAAAATTTGTTGATTTTCTCTATATATTATTCCATCTAAATTCAGTTGATTATTATTTAAATATTGTGGTACAATTTCTTCCCCTTCTCCACAAATTATAGCATCTATAAACGGATATTTTTTCATTAATTCAAAGCTATTAAAAGAAACTTCTGGTCCACCTAATATTATTCTTTTAGTATTGTCAATTTTTTTAATATCATTTGCAATATCAAGGATATAACTAATATTCCAGATATAACAAGAAAATAAGAAAATATTATTTTCTATTATTTGCTCAAGTACTGTTTCTTTTTGCATATTTATATTAAATTCTAAAAATGGGGTATTAGAAACTTTGCTAAGATATCTTACAGCTATATTACTATGACTAAAACTAGCATTTATGGCTATTAAAATTTTTTTCATTTATCTATCCTTTTTATTTTTATATATTTATAATATCATAAAAAAAAACCCTATGCATATATGCATAGAGTCTAATATATTATTATTCATTATAAAGAACAAAAGATAGGGGAGAAGATGTATTTATAGCATTACCTTGAGAGTCTAATTCATATACATTTTGTAATGTTATTTTTTGAACTGTACCATCAACTTTTTCTATGCCTTTTAGTCCATTATATTCTCTGCCACTGGTAATATTTAATTGTTGTATTGGTTGATCATATGTACCTTCGTCTGTTTCTACTACTATTTTGCAATCTGAGTTATTGCCTAAAGAGTATATTTTTTGAGTAGGATTATTAATTAATAAGTTGATATATACACTATTAATACCTAAAAACAATTGGTCTGCTGTTATAGATATGCTATTTGAATTTAAATTACTAGGAATTTCTTTTTTATCATATAGTCCATATTGTAAAAATTTTAGATTTCCATCTTCTTCTATTACATAATCATAACCTATTTGTTTTTGAGACTCGCCATTAACAGTTGCTATAAGTTCTCTTTTAACAGTTGTTACGTCATTTTCATCTTTATTTGAATTAAGTATTTTTATTTTTTCGAACTCAACATTAGAATAAAGACTATCAAAATCTTCTTTATATTCTTCTTTGCTAATATTTAGTAATTCTTTTGAAAAAGAAGAAATATAGTCATCGTATACTTGTTCTGATGTAATATTTGAATCTATTAGTTCTTTATAATATGAGCTTACAAATCTTTCTTCATTTTTACTTAAACAACCTACTAAAAGTATGCTACATAAAATAAAAATAAATAATGTTGTTTTCTTTAACATTGTATTCCTCCAGATTATATATTTTTTTTGAATATAGATATGCTAAAAGGATTATTAT
>NW_027180734.1:0-38948 GCF_040956055.1 Brachionichthys hirsutus | reverse complement strand
GCGGAGACTTTTCTGTTGCTGCGCGGTCACGTTGGAGACTTTTTAAACGGTTTGCATAAAAGTCAAATCACCGTGTCGCGGTCGCCGCGGCGGGTCACGCGGATTTTCAACACTCTGTTCAGAACGCTTATGATTGGGCGTTGAACCAAAGCGCGCGCGTAAACTACGTGACCCCCCCCCCCCCCCCGTGGAAACACGCTCACCTGTAGGAGTTGGCCGCGCTCATGTACGTCTGCGCCGCCGTCATGGCGGGCGGGTACTGCAGCGTGGACAGGTCGTAGCGGTGCAGCGGCTGCGTGTAGCCCAGCGCCTCGCCCTGCAGCCCGGCGTACGCCCCGCCGGGGCCCCAGCCGTAGCTCTCCATCCTCGGGCTGCCGCCCTGGCTCTGCGCCGCCGCCAGCAGGTTCCCCGCGGACAGCGGGTACTTCCCCCCCGGGGCGTCCTTCTTCAGCAGCGGCTTGGTCTTGCGGCGCGGCTTGTACTTGTAGTCCGGGTACTCCTTCATGTGCACGGCGCGCAGCCGCTTGGCCTCGTCGATGAACGGCCGCTTCTCGGCGTCGCTCAGGAGCTTCCACTCCGCGCCCAGCCGCTTGCTGATCTCGGAGTTGTGCATTTTGGGGTTCTCCTGGGCCATCTTGCGCCTCTGGCCCCTCGACCAGACCATGAAGGCGTTCATGGGCCGCTTGACCTTATCCATGGGGTCGCTGCCGGGGGAGCAGGCGCTTTTGGAGCCCGGGTGGGAGCCGCCGTTGCTGCCCATGTTCCCGGTCATGCTCCCGGTCATGCTCCCGGTCATGACCGGGGACATGCCCTGGGGGGCCTGGTGCGGCGGGGGCTGGCCCGTCGGCTTCAGCTCGTGATCCATCATGCTGTACATGCTGGACGGGTTCGGGTCAGAACGCGCGGAGTCCGATCGATCAGCCTGATCCGAGTTAAGTAATTACCGGACGCGGAAGGTCGCAGCGGATTGATTACCGGGATATTTGACGTTTCTCCGAGATTACCGATCCGGTCGCGGCTGTCATCACTTTGGCGCTCCGCTCAGTGCGCTCGTCGTCGCGCTTGTGGCGCGCACGCTGCGCTTATATGCGCCTTTCACTTGGAAAGTTGCTCCACTCTATTGTCGGTGTGGACCAATGGGAGGGCGCGGAGCGCGGCTCCGTGCGCGGGCATTTGCGACTGAAAAGGCTCCAGCGGTGCGCGGGACACTTGTTGATCGGGGTGATGGAGCGAACCGGCGCGGGTCGAGTCCCGGTCTCACGTTCGGTTCGAGCGACGCGCAGCTTCCGCGTTAGTTTTAAAGGTCGATAAACTCACTCACACGCGCACAAACAGGCCGCACACACACACGCACACGCACGCGCGCACAAACAGGCCTTTGTCGCTCCAGTCAGTGTTGTTGATCACGTGATCCAAACACGCTGCAGTCAGAGATGAACCACGCACGCGCACGCACACACAGGACAAGTTTTAACTGAAAACTGGATCGATAGATGTCGATCAACGACGCACACTTAACCTTCAAAGGTTTGGGGTCACTTTGGAAATGTCTTTATTTATGAAAGAACAGCTCTCTGTTTTATTTTCAAAGATAACTTTAAACTCATCAGAAATACTCTCTCTACATGGAACTAATCAGAAATACTCTCTATACATGAAACTAATCAGAAATACTCTCTATACATGAAACTAATCAGAAATACTTTCTATACATGAAACTAATCAGAAATACTCTCTATACATGGAACTAATCAGAAATACTCTCTATACATGGAACTAATCAGAAATACTCTCTATACATGGAACTAATCAGAAATACTCTCTATACATGAAACTAATCAGAAATACTCTCTATACATGGAACTAATCAGAAATACTCTCTATACATGAAACTAATCAGAAATACTCTCTATACATGAAACTAATCAGAAATACTCTCTATACATGGAACTAATCAGAAATACTCTCTATACATGAAACTAATCAGAAATACTTTCTATACATGAAACTAATCAGAAATACTCTCTATACATGGAACTAATCAGAAATACTCTCTATACATGGAACTAATCAGAAATACTCTCTATACATGGAACTAATCAGAAATACTCTCTATACATGGAACTAATCAGAAATACTCTCTATACATGGAACTAATCAGAAATACTCTCTACACGGATACCGTGGTGAACGACTGTTCTAGGCCCGTTCCCAGCATCACTCCTTGGTTCTAACGGTACGTTGTGTTTGCTGATGATGAGTCGAAAACCCTGCAACCATGGTAACCATGGTAACTTGGATATTCCTAATAATCGAACAGATCAGCGTGATTCGTTCCTCCTCTCACCTCCACTGAGACGGGCTTTCCTTCGCAGTGGCCTCTAGAGATGTGTTAAAGTCTCTGAGCCCTGGACTCAGCGTCATGGCTGGGGGGGGCTGGGGGGGGTCGTCTACTGTAGAACGGCCTCCTCCGTTACCCGTGTGTTGGAGCATCTCCTCTTCCAGTCCCTCTGACTTGTGTATGTTGTTTGTTCACATCCACTCCGGCTTTCCTTTGGCCCGTGGTTGTTCATGCGTTCCAGCCAGGCACAGGTAACAGAGCAAATTCAACAAATGTATAATCACTAAGTTTGAGACCATATCCAATTTAACAAGACTGTTTACCCGTTCATTATACTGTTACCTTTTAAACTAGATTCAAATGCTGTGATTAAACAAATAATTACAACTCTCTCATATCATGTAAAGTATAAATTAAATGTTTAAATCTATTTTAATATCACATGATTAAATGTAGTGTACAGGCATTCTCAAACAGACGTCCTGCAGCATCTGTTTGAGACAGGAATGAGGGACGCTGTCCTGCAGCATCTGTTTGTTTTTGCAGATATTTCATATAAGTGTCTGAGAACTGAATTAACTTGTGAACGGGTAGAATCTGGGACCTTTAATTTCACGAGGATCACAATAAATAAAATACCGTGTTTGAAGAGGTAATGATTAATGGAAAACCAAATTAGATATTCGGCCTCTGGCCCGACCTGGAGAAATGAGAGCCAGATGATTTGGCTTTACAACAACTCATCCAACCAGGACACACTTAGTTCTTTTTGACAAATGCAATTTGAAAACTTAAAATTCATTTCACCCCTTGTTCCAACCATCTTCCTTACAATGCATGGAGAAAAACATTCTGGAAAATTAAAGTCATTTGATATAAATATTTTTAAACTGGCAGAAAATGTTTACAAATGTATAAACATTCGGACAATGATCTTAGAATACAAACCGAAAATAAATACACAAATCGGTATTCCGCAGATCAAGCTGAATTTTTTATTTATTTATATAGCACCAGCTCGTAACAGAAACAAAGACGTGTAAAATAATTGGGTGTTCAATGGAGGTGGCATGAAGCTGCTCCGAGATGAGATCAGCCACATTCATGGGCATCCGTAGAACGATTCAACGTCCTTCAGGGCTCGTCCATCAATCAGTCATCAAGTTAATGGAAACTCCTTCTGCCAAATCGCCCCCCCGACCAATCCTAAGAGAAGAAAATTGTAGACAACAATTTCAGTTTGGATGTAAAAGTTGAAATCTAAGAAATGGCAGTCTAGTCCGAGTAAATGGAGGACGGCTTGTGTGTGTGTGTCTGATACACACACACACACCAAATACTGTCATCAGGACGCTTTTACCAGTAAATTCAGTAATCCATAAGAAATAGTTCTCCATTGGTTGGCAGGTCAGTTCATGTCCAGGGACACCTGGTGGACAGAGATACCTCCGGCCCGAGGAGGAACGTTTCTAGTCAAACACAGATTCCGGGTCGGTAATCTAACATGCCGAGCTGCACCCAGGTGTGGATTCTGGGGACAGAGGTCAACACTGCATTGTGTTGCTGATAGACGGCGTCTTGATCCTTTTAAAGAGGTCGCCCCCCCCTCCAAATGTTGCAGGAGGCTGATGGGCTTCTTGTAACCGCCGGCCGGTCCCACGTGCCGCTGAGCAAACCCGTTGCCTTGGTGTTGTAGTCCGTTGTACTACAGTACACCCGTCTGTTAACTAGCACGGCCGAAACTCCTAAACTGCTCGGAGCGGCTTCAAGATGAGCCTCTATAATCCGCCATTTTGTTGCGAGTCCAGGACTTGAACCCAGCCACAGTGGAGAGCAGATCAGTTTCTCTACCAAGAAACTTTTCGTCCATTCCCAACACTGCAGATGGGTGGAGAGGGAACCTTGGTTTGCACAGACACGCGGAGGCAACGCCTCAAAGGCGGGGCAGACCTGAAAACGGCTCCGTTCACAGGCTGCCTTTCAGAGCCGTGGTCTTTAGGGCGCGGTCACTCTGATGGGAATGAATGTGGAACTGTTCTACAACGACGCTCCGACCATCGACCTTTGCTCGGTACCATGACCCCGTCAAGACGGAGTTTCAGTTCAGCTCAACAGAAAATGTTTCACCTCTTTTTCCACGTCGATGTAGAACTGACGAATCCCCTCGAGGGTCAGCCCCTCCCCCACCAGGATTCGGACCGGATTCCGCACAAACCCCTTTGTGACCGCCAGACCACCGGCTGGCAGGTAACAGAACCACCTGTAAATAAAGCAGAGACTCTTTATCCTGCAGCCAATGCAACCGCTCAGCCTCTCCAAAGAAAACCTGCCGAGTCAGCAAACCGACTCGTACCTGCATGCCGGCGTCAGGTCCGGTCCTCAAACCCTCGACTCAGCATTCCAGCCGCTTCATCCAGCACCAACGTTCTGATGTTTACCGAGAGGATGAAAAGAAAAACACAAATCCGTCAAAGCCACAACAATCCGGGACGATTAATCCAGCTCCTTGGGTCAGCGCCGTATTCAGAATCTACGGTTTGTGATCACGCCTCTGGACTCCTGCTGCGCCGGACTCAAGCTAGCAAAACGCTAACAAAAGCGACCGACACACCAGGAGCTCACAGAGTCAGATGACACGCATGGGCTTCATCACGATACAGCGGCCCAGGACCCCCCCTACACAGCCACCCGACCAGAACCGTGTGAACGCAGCATTATTCTGAGTTTACCCACCAACGGCTCGACGGGTCGGACGCGCCCAGGGGCTCCCACCAGAACACGAGGGGGGGGGAATTCAGCATCGTCGTCGATTCAGCACCGACATCGGTCCCTCCAATGCAGCCACGGCAAGTACAACCCCCCCTCACCCGGGGCGCCACCTTGTGGATATCACAGAGAAATTACCATCACAGCAAATGTCCTGCAGAACACACGTAGGCAGGAGGGATCCCTGCGGCGCCGACCCGCCGAGCCGGCTCCCTGCTGGGAGGGACCGGAGCTCGACTTCCTGTCACACCCACCCGTGGTAGAACGGAAATGGCGGCAGTCCTCCCGGTACCGGACCGGGCCTGAGCCGTTACACCGAGCCCTAGAAACACAGAGGGAAGCGGTTCGATTTCGATAGAGCAGATGTGGAGCGACAGACCATAATATGCAAGAAGCGAAGCAGAGGAAAAGCAACAAGTTCAGTGTTCAGTACAATTACTGCTCCGTTCTTTGATGCGTAAACTTAAGAGCACTTTATAACGACCCGATGTTTTATTTCATGTTCTAATTCGGAGCGGCTTCACGCACGCACCGGGGGAAACCGCGCTTCGGAGGCCGCGCCACCGCGACCATGTGCGACGAAACTACGAAGGCCTAGCCCAAGCCGCTAGCATGCTAACTAGCGACGGCTGGCATTAAATGAACTTCAAATACTTCAAGGGACAGCGACCACCGCCTAAAAAGAAAGGAGCCATCCGTGAGAAACCCACGCATCACTAAACAAGAACGGGTTAATAGCAGGCCCCGCTACGGGAGGCTAGCAGGCCCCGCTGCTAGCAGGCCTCGCTGCTAGCACGCCTCGCTGTTAGCACGCCTCGCTGCTAGCACGCCTCGCTGCTAGCACGCCTCGCTGCTAGCACGCCTCGCTGCTAGCACGCCTCGCCACGGGAGGCTAGCAGGCCTCGCTGCTGGCGCTGAACCAGCAGCAACCCGTTGATGCGCTGCCCAGCGGCTCCCGGACTAAACGCAATCCAGCACCTTCTCTCTAAAACCACGAAACGCGGGCTGCTCACCTGTCTCCGCACGCAGCCGCCATCACATCAGAGGAAGGAGCGCCGGCGAAAGCGTCTTTTATACGTTACGCGGCTTTCTGATTGCAGCACGTCGCCGTCATGTCGGTGTAATCCCGCCCACGAGAGCTGTCATTGACCAATGACTATAAAGTAGGCGGGTCGTGGTGACCGGAACCTTTTTTTTCTTTTTCTTTTTAACTTTATTAACATAACAGTGATACAAAAGAACATGGGATCTTGAGTTTATCTCCTACAGCGCCTGCTCACACCCTTTCGCTCTAAATGAATTAGTGTCAATAGACCCAAACTGATAAAAAATATATATTATTTTCACGAAAAGATTTTTATCTTTTTATTTTAGTTTGTGCAATTAAAGTTTGAAGGGAAACAAACTGCAAGAATTCTGCCAATGAAACTTTTCCACGTTTCCACGAAATCTGGGGTCTAAAGATATTTTTGAAATGAAATCAGACTAATATCTACAGGAGGACATTTGCTTTTAATAGCAATTGTAATTGCTGATGTAGCAGAGGTATGAGTTGGGAGGCCAATCACCGTATACGTACTTTTTTATGGCCTCTTCTCTGAGAAGTTAAATTAAATCGACTGGCGTCAGAACACAACATATGTTGTCTGTATGTCTCATTCTTTTGTAAAATGGTGATCTTGTTGACATCCAGGGCGAACGCCATCACCTTCCAAAAACCGACTGGGATCGGCTCCGACTCCCCGAATGGCTTTACACAGGAAAAGAGGACAGAAAATGGGTGAATGTTCCGATCGATCACATCGTTCACCACATTCTACTGGATTCATGCTCTGGTGAGCGGGTACGCTGGTTTGTCATCAAGATGAGTGTCAGCCCTGATTTGTGGATTTGCTCTGAACTGGCCCTGAAACTGCTCCAATGGAAAAGAGATCAAGAATGTTTGTTTGTTTGTTTTCAGGCCAAAAGTATAGAGTTAAATTCCTTTAGATCATACATTTAAAAGAGTGTTTTACAATGTGAAATTTGTTTTGCAAATACGCGACATGATTAACAAACCGATGCACTCTGATTTGCATACACAAGACAAGATTAACAAGTAATTACGCAACCCACTTCTATTACAACATGCCTCAGACGGCATGTCTCATACAAGCGAAAATAAAACATATTCTCCATGTAAAACACAAAAAAATGCAGAAGATCACGTGGGGGTGGGGGCAGCAAAAAGCCAGGGAGAGAAAGAACAGCAGCAGCAATCAGCGCTCTGACATCAAGATGATTGATTAGTATATACCGGTACAGTATAAGCTTATGAAGCCCCCCCCCAGTCCCAAACCTAGAGACCTGCCCCCGCCTCCATTTCTATGATACTGTGTTCCGTGTGTGCAGGTTTGTATTTTATTGAAAATCATTGACAACCAAGAATAAGCAGTTAACAACTAATGGCCATTCTATCCAAGTATAAAGAACCATAATCATTAAAAGTAAAAATGAAATAAAACCAAACATTTGGGGTTACAGGGTAAATAATAGTCAAAATATATAAACACATACATTCACATTCAATGCTGTCCAGACAGGAGTAATGCAAAGTAACAAATAGTTTCAGTTTTGAACAACAGCGCCATTAATATTACATTTTATATATACAAATACTCTGATAGAATGGAACGCAGTGAAAAATAAAATGTCTCCAATAAGTATGCTTGAGGAAAACAGAAGATCCAGAGAATGTGTGCTGCCGTGTCTACATTTGACCCGCTCTAGACTCGTCTAGTGCTTTACTAGACAATTCCCTCTCTGATCTTGTTCTTTTTATTTCACGTTTTCCCTTGTAATATAACATTTTAATAACACCAACAGAAACTCTCCCGACTCTGTCACTGTTTTTTTAAACTTTACTAAAAACAAAAGGTCAAGTTATTTTTGAAAATTTAGATGATCTTCGGTTTCATTCATTTAGGCAGATTTTATTGCAGCACAATTACGGTGAAGATTACTGCATCTTAATAAGATTAATAAGTCATGCGTTATATATCCAGTCAAAGGTAATAGAGAGTAGAATAGTTCACCATCACTCATGATTAATGTTGCGCTTTTAACCATTTCAACCATAATACTAATGACTTCTGTACATTTTCTTCTGGATAGTATTAGTAAAGCAGTTTAGTGGGCAGGCCACCCACCCCAGTGTGGATGGTGGGGGGGCATCTTTCAGCTGTGGAAGAATAACAAACGGGGAAAGCAGACGGAAGCTACTCGCCTTCCACTGGAGAAAATATTTTAGACTCTTCATTCACGTGGGAGAACTGATACACACACACACACATATTCACCGTGTACTTTTATTTTTATCATAATGCATTAGAGAAGATATATATATAAAAAAAAACAGTCAACTCTTAATCCAACTTCTGTTTACAAAAAAAAAAAAAAAAAAAAAAAAGAAGAGGAAGGATACTTTAACTCCAATACATTAATTACTGGATCTGTTGTGTAGCGAAAGCAACTCTTGAACTGAACGAAATACTAACCACAGGATCCTTTCTGTCCGAAAATAACAAATCAAAAGGTGCCCTTTAACACAATTTGTTTAAAGCAATAAGCGTACCAACACGCTAACAGAAAACCAAATGTATCGACATGCCCATAGCCAGGAAAAGCATGTCCTGGTTCGTTTGGGCATTGATCCATGGATTCAGACACCCCCCCTCATGAAGACAGATTGAGCCGCGGGCATTTCAGTCACGTGTCCGATAACGTGTAGACTAGGATTAACGCGAGAACGGGGCTTCACAAGCTGGAACTCTGTTCTCGGTTGTCTACAAAGAGAAGTTTCACAAAAACACAATTTACAAAAATGTTAACAAATAATCCAGAGGAAACGCCTCCAGCGGCCGACGTGACGCGCTGGCCGCATGGCGTCAACACAACGGGGGACGAGATCTTCTGGCTTTTTCTTGTTTTTTTCCAAAGACATTGATTCAAGAGCTTCTCACGTCTCACATTTGGAATAGGACACTACACAGAACGCATGAGGGGCCACCGGGCTGCTCAGAATGAGACAAATCATTCATAAACCCACCCGACATCTGCACAGTGTAGAGGAGTTTAGCATTAAATATCAGGTTTATTCCATCTCGACAGGAGCGCCTCGTCATATTTCAATGGGATCATTGAGATATTTTTTTGATGGGATGGAAAGTTAACACTTTCTCAAATCAGAAGTTCCAAAAAGTGGAAAAGACAAGCAGAGACAAAACAGTAAAACAATAAAATCCCCATCAAGAGACACCCGCTCTGGATGTTGGTAGAGGACAAGTCTTTCTTTTTTTTTTAGCAATCAATTTGCTCCCCTTATCCTCTGTTTGCCAGATCTTTGTCTCTCCTTCTCACCGTGGGTGGGAGCAGTCCTAGAGGTTTGGTGTGGGTCACAGGATGAGTTTGCAGTGACACAGTTCTTTGTACATTTGTCTCCTCAGCCGTGGCATATCCTGCTGGCCGAAGCTGAACGGCTGCCCTAATGCCAGACACTTGCAGTACTGCAGAATAGACAAGGAAAGGAAGTCACGTCAGGTTAATAACACATTTGTAACGGCACATTCACATCTCACACAAACACACTTTGGCTTCCCGTTTAAAGTTAGCGAGTTAACTTTAACTTTAACTAGTTAACTAAGGCAAGCGGAGAAATCCAAAGTTGTGCGTCGACAGAAAATGTGGAGAAGTTAATCTTTCTAGCCAAAAAACTTTAAACTTGAATAGTTAGTAGTACTAGTAGTAGTTGTAGTATAGTAGTACCGGTAATTACATTTGTCATAGTCAGGCTGTTGCTGTCAAGTATTCAAAGTTTACAGTTTGAACTTATAATCTTATGAAGATTTTTTTATTGTTACAATACAATAGTTTTAAAAACTCAGTCTAATTTATTGGAAATATTACCCAAATGTCACTTTTATTTATATAAATTATATTGTTTGCATTTTTCAAATAAAAGCATTTTAAGTTATTTTTTCTGCCCTTTTTGTACCTGAAATTAACCAAAAGGACATTTTAGTGTCCCGTTAAATTGTGACTATAAATCCCTCACTTGTGTTTCTCCTCCTGCATGTGGGCAATGGACGTGATAAACCCACCTGCAGCACAAAAGCACCACAGTCACTGTCGTTGTTTTGACGCCCCACATTCTGCAACACACAATCCTCAACACATGAGCAATTTACCGACACAGCAATGTTTCTACACGCGCCGCAACACGGCCCAACAGAATAATCTGCACATCCGTTCACATGCAAGTTAGACCTTGGGATTAATGTGTAACTTCTGTTCCAATAAATCATCTTAAATGTGATTTAATTTGGGCCAAATTTCAAAAACACGAACAAAGTGTCTAACCATTTTGAAAAAGCCTTTCCATCCAGTCAGAAATGGTTGTTGGTCTTTTTTGATGGCCTCCGCTTGCAGATACTTAAAAATGTGCTGGAAAGAACAAGCAAAAGATTAAATCAAACGATTAACACACGCAACGAAGCGGAATTATTTACTCGAGACAAACTAAAACGCTGAAAAACTGCACCGGCAACAGCTTGAATGTTTCTAAATGTAATTTTGCAAAGACTTTATTATTAAATTCCATCTAAAGAGTGGTGCTAATACACCTCCTCGAGAAGCACAACTACCTACCCCCTCCTAATAATAACCGACAACCATTTCAGTGTTGCGATGTGGACTCTACCTTCGGGCAGCGTCTGTTGAGGGTTCGCTGAGAGTCAAAATAAGTGATGGCTCGGCGAGGAATGTCAACGCTGACCAGCGACCAGTGGACCTCCAGGTGGATCGGTATCAATAACAGACCCTTCTGAAAGATGTCAACCTGACGGACAGAAAAAAAATTATGTTAGCGATGCAGACGGGCATGTGCATTCCATTCATCATCCGCCTCTGATGCCCTCGTCCGCTCTATCGGTTGGTTTCGTACGTTAACCGTGCGTCTTTGTGCTCTCACACCCGCGAAAAGCTACTAAAGTTCAGGTCAACGACCGGCACTCCCACGGAACTATTACCAGCGTCTGTGGCGGCGTTGGTCTGTAGTTGGACGCCGTAGGAGAGGGAAGCACGCCGGAGGACTCGCACACCTCCACAGACGAGTGCCCCTACCTGGAATGTTTCTAATTTCCCATCCCTAAGCAACAAGATGGACGAGCTGGCGCTTCGGAAAAAATCATCTGAAGATGGTCTCGGTCTTAGATTCCATAACATTTTGAGTGATCCGGATACCTTTTTGGATGGGGGGGGGGGGAATCCAGATTTTCCCATTTAAAATATACTCACCAAAAATCGCAGTCATAAAGGGGTCCGACATGCATTATAATTCAAAATGTCTTCTGGATCACATCCTTTTCATGGTCTGAATCCAGGAATTTTTCAAAATACATGCATTTGATACATCTTTCCTTCTGCCAAGGATTATGTGAGGAGGGGAAGAAAACGTTTTTAGTCTTGTAAATGTTACATTTGAGGGTTGCTCCAAAAGGGGGGGTCCCCTTAGCAAAAGAAGTTTCACAGTATTAGATCGTCTGCATGGAGGCTTTTAGCAGCCAATCAAATGAAGGCGTGCCAGAGTGACCGACCACAGGGGTTCCCGGGGAGGTCACGACCGGCACTGGGGTGACTCACAGCACACCAATGGTGCCGTTTGGAAACCACAACCTCAAGTATTGAAGTCACTACCAACAACTTTAAGCGCTTACTTCATGAACTTTGGTGTTTGTTTTGGACATATTTGTTGGGTTTTTGTTTCTTTGGTCGATATATGGTCTCTTGTACACAAAAAGGTATTATATTATTTTTATTCTGCTTGAAACAAACAAATAAACTAAACTAACCCAGATATGAGCCCCCGCCCCCACATACTCACATTTTTGGTCCACCGTTTGACTCCTTCATAGCCTTTTGTCCTTAGCTTATCATAAAAGAAGCTGTTAAAAAAGTGAACCTATAAAAGACGAGAGAGACAAGTCAACATTTTAATAAGAAACGAAATGATAACACCAACAACCTGCTATTTATTTTATAGTTTGAGAATACACATATGTGTATCTTTAGGCCATGCTGGATGTGGGAAATGTGTTTCTCACAGAATAAGAGTTAGTGAAGCAACCAATTCTACATACAGGTTAGCAGCTGCAACGTTAAGTCTTGCACTGCTCCTTTAATCCAGTCATTTTCACATTTTACTTGATGCGTTTCATTTTAGTTTGGTTCAATTAGGGTTTTAGCTTTTACTTCTTTATCTACTGATCACCATGAATCCTAATGAATGTTTAACACCCGTAAAACAACTACCATTGAGTTTTGGTCAGGGTGGCAAAAGACCGTTTTCTGGATTTGTATATCCTTAACTGTCCAAACTTTTGAAATGCGTTTCTAAAATGAAATTCAGAAAACGCAGGTAGTATAAGCTAATGATGCAGACCGTAAAGCAATCCGCCTCTGTCATGTTGTAAATTCAGATTACAATCCGAGCATCCGTCTTTGGGAGTGGGGCCGTCGTTCAAACCCTCGGGGGCCTTCATCGCCTCTGCTCCTCGCGTTTTACTTGGTGATAAATTGTGTTCACAACGACTCATCTGCTTTATGCTTAAATACCAAGAATGCACTTGGGTCATTTAATATGGAGCCGATCAAAACAAGACACTTTTGGATCCCTTACCTTTTCCGGCACGGAGTCCATGACCAGGTCACCGTACATGTTCATAACCTACGAATAACAAAACATGATGCCACATCTTAAAAAGAAGAGACCACTGCACCGACCGCATTGATGAGGCGCTGTTGCAGCTCTGCTCCGCTTGCATTTTGGTGACAATATTTCAGAATGTGGCGTTGATAATCTACACCAGTGGTTCCCAACCACCGGACCGGTACCGGTCCGTGAGGCATTTGTTACCGGGCCGCACAGAAAGAATAACTCATTTATACAATTTCTGTTGTATTGATTATTAGCGTCTAAAAGGTGTTTTATTTTGAAAAACAACCGGATTTTCTCCAACGTAACATTCGCCTGTGAATTTTCTTTGTCACGTGATACGTTGCTAAAAACAGACGTGAACTAGCGAAAATTAATTTTAAAAAACAAACGTCTTTTGAGAGCTTCTAGTCCAACTGAGGAGGAAGAAGAGGCGCCGACGACCTCCAAGAAAAGAAAACTTATTTCAACAGATAAAACCAGGAGTCACTTAAAACTCGGGTTTATCTACAGCTGATTAACTTCGTTAACGAGGCAACGGAGGGTTCAAAATGGCTTCGGCACATAAAGACAAGAACCCGGAGTAAAAGACAAGAATGTGGAATTTATGAAATAAAAAACGAGAACATGAAGGACAGAAGCGATTATTGAGATCACAACTTAATGGTGAGTAGATAAATGTAATACTTGTTTAATAGTTATTGCAAGTGCTTAATATAAAGTTTATTGGTAAGATTATATTCCTCTTTTTTTATTTAATTACCCCCCAATTCGGCGAAAAAAGTGCCCGGCATGAAACCGGTCTGTGCCAGGAAAAAGGTTGGGGACCGCTGATCTACATTACGCAACACCGCCTCATAGTGGCGAACAATTTCAGAGGCAGAGAGAGAGGTTCTGAAAACGCAAGCATTCACTGGTCCAGATATTCTTGGAATGTTCGCCAAACGGCAGCAACACGGTAATAATCAGGAGCTGAACACAAATCCTTTTATTGCGTTCAGTACGCAACACTAAAGGTCACCGCCGTACCTGGTCATTGAGCCAGTTCTGTCCATACAGAGTTCCGAGGTCATCCATAGTCAGAACGTGGCGTTTGTAGTTGACCCTGAAGGTCTTAGCCAGGGCCGACCCCGACGAGCGCTGGAAGGACTGGATCAAGTGCTGGATCATTGCCTTCCTAGCGGAACAAAGTCTCAGCGTTAAGCTAGCTTGTGCCGCTGACAAACGAACGTTTGCAATTTGTAACAGCGTCAGGCCAAAGCATGGCAAGTTGTGGAGGAACGAAACGTATGGAACTCACTAACGGTGGGAAAACGGCACCGACCCAGCTGCAACTTCACTCACAAGTCACACGCTAGAGAGAACTTCCTGCGCTGAATCGAGTCACCTGGAATTGTTCGAGGATGTTTGTACCTGTGCGGCTGCGAGAAGCTCTGACCGAAGATGTCCTGGAGCCGCTCCACAACGTCGTCCACAGAAACGGGAATCAAACTACCGTACTGCTGCAGAGTCTGCTCCAGAATACCTGGGAAAAGAAGAAACGAGATCGCAATTATTTCCACGGCGAAAGGAGCCGGACGCCCATAAAATGTAGATTCACGGCACGCCCCGAGTCGGCCCGTTCTGTTTGGGACTTCCTGTCTGCGAGCCGACTGTCGTGGCATTAAAGGGAAAACACGAATGAGGAAACGATCCTTCAGACCGGGAACGAGTCGATACGTGTCCCATACCAGTCACACAATTCACGTGTTCCTCCGTCATGGTCAGCTCGGCCGGTTTCACCGCCGCTTGCAGCCGCCCGCGCTCCTCCTGCTTGTAGAGAGCGCAGCCGTTCATCCGTTTATCTACCGGAGAGAAGACAGAGAGACCTTCATCTCGACAGACTCCTGAACGCGGTCAGTCATCTTCACACTTAATCCCAGGATTACGCTTTGCTTCCCGGGGAATTAGAAACCTTCAGACGTACTCCATCGAATCCTCCCATCCCTGAGAAAGACGAGGGTATACGCAGGACAACTCTACATTTTCCTTTGTGGCCGTGTGACTTGAATGTGTACTTTTGGAGAAACATTTGTAATATCTGTTGTACTGAGATATTAAAAACTGCCAGATTTAGTTATTGTAAACAGTTTCTTTCATGAAACCTACCGGAAATGTACAATGGGAGATGAATGACTTTGTAACCAACCATAAATATGCCTACGTGTCTTTGTACTGCATGTCCATTACCGTCTCTCCGTCGGTGTCGCGCTGGTAGAAACGAGCACACGCAGTGTAATTTACCCATTTCCATGTAAATGAAGAGGAGCTGATGAATAACTTCTGAGGATTGATTTATCGAATAAGAAGTACTTTAGTCAAAGTACTAAGGACAATAAAACTGATTTTTTTTTCTCTTTATGAAAGTTGGGGGGCAGACATGTTCAATTTTAAATATACAACCCTGTGTCCAAGGAAACTACATAAAAGGTAAATAGAAAAAACAAAACTATTTAAAGCCTCTTATTTAAGTAGCACAAATAAACAAATAAACATTTGAGAAATTCCGAACGGTTTCTGAAATGCCGATTTTCAAACAATTAAATAAAGTGGGGAAATAAAAAGCAAATATTTCCTGTGGTCTGATAAGACACATTTCTAATTCTTTTTGCCAATCGTGGCTCCTGTATCCTCTGCGCCGGCCCGCTATCAGCAGCGGCTTAATAGGAAGAGCGCATTACGACACATTACAGGACATACGTGATGCACAGACGACACACAACATCCCAGCCGGTACGTTACGGACGCTCAAAGCGTCGTTCAGAAGCTCGCCGTTACCTCTCTCCGAGGCCGTGGGCCCGTCGTCCTCTCCGCCGGCGTACGGTGAAGGCGCACGTCCCTTTGGCCTCCTCTGCTTGCCGGACAGAACGTACTTTTGGCCTCTCCGGTTCCACCGCAGTCCTTTCGAGAACGCCCACTGGGCTCGCAGGCGCCAGCTCTTCCAGTGCTGGGTGAGTCGAAAACCAGGGTCCCCGTGGGACGGCCGATGTAGCCGACGCTTACGCCTCCTCAGAGACCTGTTTCTGTTGAGGTGGGACCTGAACAAGTCCTGGGGGGCAATGTGTTCTCCAGCAGCATCACAATCTTCCTCTGCCTCCTGCCGTCCATGCTGTTGGTGCGGATGCAAATGAGGGGGCCGAGTGAGCTTGGATGGAAACTCGGGGACCTCCCAGTCCAAACTGATCTGGTGTCGCTCCTTCACGTTTTCTTCCTCCTCCTCCTCCTCCTCCTCATCGTCATCCCAACCCTTGATCTCCAACTCAGCCCCGTCCTCCCGATCGAGATGATTTTCTTCCCCCTCGTCACTTAAATTCTTGACCCGAGCAATGGCATCCTCTTCCTCCTCCTCCTCCTCCTCCTCCTCCTCCTCCTCGACACACTCTCCCGTCCACACCTCGTCTTTCTGCCCCAGTCTGAGGTGCATGGGGCTGCGTACGCTGTATCCGGACACCGGGTCTATTTGGTGGTCTCCAGGGAGCCCACCTAAAAATAAGTCAGAAGTGATTATTAGCATATTCAGGAACTCATTTCACTTGAGAGACATGAACAAAACGAGACAACAGAAAGTTCTTAATATAAATAGTCAAACCTTCAGAGTTCATACTTGTTACACAAACTTAAATAGATAATTACAGTTTACAGCCCATGAAGGACCGAAATTAGGTTATAAAAATGTTTCCATCCAGGAAAGTGAAGCTCCTGAAACACGTTCATTTATGCCCTCAATAATTGGAACTCGCTTTATGCAAATCAGCGCATCAACGCGGCGATCGGCCCGCAGCGTTGCTGAGGTGCCGTGGAAGCCGAGAGCGTCTCGCTGGCGGCCTCCAGCCCATTTCGTCCCGCTGGCGGCCTCCAGCCCATTTCGTCTCGCTGGCGGCCTCCAGCCCATTTCGTCTGCGGGCTCTGGAATCTCAGCAACACATCGTTCCTCTACGGGGCGCAGCGCAGGCGAGTCGGTCGGCCAATCGAGCGCAGCGAAGGCGAGTCGGTCGGCCAATCGAGCGCAGCGCAGGCGAGTCGGTCGGCCAATCGAGCGCAGCGAAGCAGCTCCGCGTCGATTCTGCTGCACGACGCCGGCAGACGGAAGGCTCCTGGTTGAAGGCTGGGTTACACCGGGCAGACGGCGTGCGCCCCAAACCGTCGCCGACTGGACTTCTACCAGCTCGGATTCTGTTCCTCCAGACTCTGGGAGAGCGATTTCTAAATGAAATGTAACCCTTACTTTCATATGAAAAGGGGACCCCCCCTCAGCTATTCTCCAGGTCTTATCCGTGGCCCAACACAGACGAGGCTGTGACTTGACATCAGGAATGCAACACTCGGACACACCTGTTGCTCTTCATCTTCTGAATCCGGCCTCAGCCCGCTGCTCGCTACGAGTCTAGCGTTCGCATTACGGGTTCATTTTCTGAAATAACTGAAACATTTCCATGATCAACTCATTTTTCGAGATGCATATGTACCTATCTCGTATACGTAGAGAGTACCGGTACACGCAGCTCATCCAGCGCTTTAACTGGGCCGGTACGCACCGGTACGGCGTTCCGGGACTTCTCCCAGCTCCAGGAACGCTCCGTCTCAGGACATGTGAACACGCAGCGGGGGTTGTTTTTAAAACCGAATATCTTTCCCCCTCCACTTCGAACAGAGATGCCATCCACATGAACGCGTTAAAAACGTAATTATATCCTGCCATGTTGGTTCGGCTTAAGGTCAGGGAGGTCCTTGCCGTAAGCATGCCAAATCCCCAAATCCTATCCAATCAGAATGCTCCGTCTTTCGTCGTCTCTTTCATCAAACGCGAACGGCCCCAGGCTCGTCCTCGTGGGCCGACGAGGAGGCAGAATCGCTCCTGAACTTAGTTTTTAATATATTGGGGCAATAGGTGGGAGGGGAACGGCCAAACTCTGCCGCCAAGGTGTCCATCAGCATCAAAGTGTCTTCTGGATCTGATCCAGGTCAGGAAAAAATATCACATTTTAACATTGAAAACTCCATTTACAATTCAGAAATCTGTTAGAAATGCACAGCAGCTCTGATTTACTTTTACTTTTCATGGTTGATGGATGAAGATAAGAACAATTTAGAACCTGTAGCAGCAAAGCAAGACACTAGGAAACATCTTCAGCGTAAAGAAGAGCAGAGCCCTGGAAGTGAAGGACCCACAGAGCACTGACCAACACCTTAGCGTCTGTCAGGCAGACCTGTGGTGCGTTCAAGATCAAAGACTCTGTGCAAGTGGGCATGGAAAAACTGGAGCTGCTTCAAAGGCACAGCGTGGTCACACCAAATACCGATCGCTGCCCGCTGATGTGCACGCACACACACACACACACACACACACACACGCACACACACCCGGTATGGACAGTGAGACAGTTGTAAGCCTACCTCCTCCTGTGTCCTGTTGTCCCACAACGGTCAGACCCAGGTCACCCTGCCAGCGATTCTGGGCCAGGCTACTGCCACTATCTCGCATTATCCACGAAGCCACGACCTGCGCCAGCGCGTCACCTGCAGAGAAGACAGTCTCCAGTAGGGGGGCCGCCGGAAACACGCACTCAGATCGGAGAACCAGCGCACGGTTCGGGGGGGTCCCCGCCATCCGATCGGAGGACGCGATTGAGAGTAATTAGCATCAGTGGTCGGGGTACGATCACTGCCTTCAAGAAGAATCATTCGGACTCGTTTGCGTTCGGTTGGAGACATCTCACCTCACCCCAGAGGCTTCTTCAGTCTCTAACAGATGCTGCAGGACAGCGTCCCTCGTTTCTGTCTCAAACAGATGCTGCAGGACAGCGTCCCTCGTTTCTGTCTCAAACAGATGCTGCAGGACAGCGTCCCTCGTTTCTGTCTCAAACAGATGCTGCAGGACAGCGTCCCTCATTTCTGTCTCAAACAGTTCCCAAACCAGGAAGCAAAAGTACGTTCTTTGCGATCACACGCGAAATTTTCTTTTTGCCAACTTTTACCGGAACATCACCACAATAAATAAAATCCTGACGTCAGAAGGGGAGCGATTTCTTCCAGACGTGTTTCAGGAGGTGATTCCAGACCGACCCAAACTACAAAGGATTGACTGGATGGTTCATTTCCCCGTTTTTGGGTTGATAAGGACCCAAAATCACCAGAATAGTGTAGAAACATGGGAAAAGTGAGTTTATCATAATGTCCCCTTTAATACATTAGTTAGGGTGAATTAATTTACTTTCTCTCAACAAAGACCACTTCAGGACCTTTGAATTATTCTAGTAAACCAGTTTGACCGCACAATTTGCATTTCCTTCGTTTTCTGTGATCACAATGAAAAAGGGAATTTTGGAAAACAGGCTGCGATGTGAAAAGTCACCGAAACCAAGAGACTATTCTGCGCAGCCTTTGTGAATGGAAGTCCCCAATTTAGAGACAAACTATCGTTCTAACAAACTGTGAACTGTATCGATGCGAGTGGACGAATCACGAGCAATACCGATTCATTTCACGTGGACCGATAAATAGTTCCGCCGACGAGCCGCTCTCCGGTGGAAGAAACAGTCCTTACCGGAGCTAGCTTAGGTGCGTTAGCAGCGTCGCAGACATTTCTCAAAGTAAATCCGAAATAAAATTCATTTGGTCAACAAAATGTTTTATTTTAAGTAAAAACCGGATGCCCGAAGCTGCTTTACCACCATTATTTACAATATAAAGCGTTATTTTTTACAGCGCTTCGTTGTTTATCAGTACTGAAACATTAGCCGTTAGCTATGTTGCCATTAGCTGTTAGCTATGTTGCCACTAGCTAGCTCAGCTACAAGCCGGAGGAACCGTGACGGCACCGGGTGAAACACTCTGCAGCTCGATGCTCGCCGTTAGCCCGCGGGGATAAACGAACCTTCGTCTCGCTTCTCCAGGCCGAACCGTGAGCGTCTTCTATCCGGACCGAGAGTCGGCTAAATGGGCTAAAACCTCATTCAATGAAGTCAGGTGTGGAGCACCAGATGTCACCTCCCTGCGAACTTTGATTTCGTTAAGAACTTCCGGGTCAAAAAAAAATAAAAGCAAACAAGCGCGATGGTGGATTGCGTTCAGAGACTTCCTCTCTGGGAAGGGAGATGTGGGTAGAACGCACGAACCGGGTCCGCGCGACGCCTCGAGCAGGCTCTTAACTCACGGTAAGTCACGGTGCACCGTCCGACCTGAAGTCGCGCAGCGATGGCGTCATGCAGACTCCATTTTTGAGCAGTACTGGGGAAATGTGTAAATACGGGACAATTAAAAATGAAGCAGCGGTTCTGAAAACGCCGGGCCAAAATGATAAACGAAGCTGCGAAAGGGAAAGTGATCGAATCTATTTGCAGAACAGACAAACTTTACACTTCCGTTGTGGTCGGAGACACATGCACAGAAGCATTTCCGCCACTTTTCAACTGCGATTCAACCCCCCCCTGGGATCAAAGAGTGGACACTGTAAATTACTCTTATTGATGTCTGTGTTTTATGTTTAACACTTCCTGTATTGTTTTTTTTTATCATCGCAATTTCCTTTATGCCGCTTTTATTTTGAAGTGCTTCCTGCTTGGCACCTGCCTCGCAAACGGAGGTTTGACGGACGCATGAAAACGAGACGCTCCGATTGTTTTTCCTGTTTTTTTATTTTTCTACTTGTCCCAGCTCCTGGCTAGAATTAAGAAAAAGCTTTTACGATATTTCTGGAGCTTCTGACAGCTTCACCAGGAAGGAAATGCTCTCTAGCAGGAAGGAAATGTTCTCTAGCAGGAAGGAAATGTTCTCTAGCAGGAAGGAAATGCTCTCTAGACTGAGCACCAGTGGCGTGCACAGACATTTTGGGGCAGGTGCTCAGTGCGGGGGTAAAGGGGCACCTTGTGCGGCATGTAGAATCACTGGCTGCCTTCATATAGCAGTGTGAGATAAAAATAAATGCGTGTTGGCAAAATAGTGACCGATTCAATCATTTGTTTCAGACAGTGTTTCCGTGTTTCAGCATCGTGTGTGTGTGTATGTGCGTCGGGGCGGGTCCTTCTGATCAGTTCCTACCCTCCACCACTAGAGGTCCTCACTTAACAAGAAATCACTTTCTGTGCTTGCAAAATCAACAAGAACATTTTTCTTGTCACTCGCCTCGGTAGTTCGGTTTAATAATGAAATAGGAATTATTGTTAAATTACTGAATTACCAACAAATCATGCATTTAAATATTACTGTTATGTTCCATCCAACCACAACCAGAGCCTGATTGTAGGCGCCTTCATTGTCAGCCTGTCATGTTGTCATCATTTCCTCAGCCTCATCACTCCCAGCGGATTCATCCACCACCGTCTCCAGTTGCTTCTCAGCTGCTGCTCAGGGGGATGGAGTGCTTCGTGGCTAACGTTACTGCGTTGCTGGATTCTGCCGCACCTTGTAACTGTTTAAAAAGATGTTTGATGTTTATTTGCTTCCAGAACAAGAGTCGCAAAAACTCGACCGCCTGAAACGACGTTTGTAAAGTCGTTTGACGCTGGCAAAGATGCAGGCACGCTTTTTGCTCGAGTCAGTCTGTGCTACTGTTAAAAATGCCGAAAGCTTTTTTGGTAAGCTTTCTGTGTAAAAGCAGAAGAACACGTACAAAAAAAGCACGAGGTTGCTGAGAGAGGTTGTCGGGAGGTTTATTATTGTATGTACAGGATGCCTGTCACCGAGGTGGAGACTGTCAGAGAATACAACAGTAGAAAATGTATGAGGTGCAAAAAGCAACACTGACGTGTGAGTCTGAACCCCGCCCCACCCCCAGCCCCGCCCCTTCCACAAAGCCTGGCTATGCAGCAGGTTCACATTTAGTGACATCACACACGCTGCTCAACAAGAACTCATATTTGGACATGCACAGGAAGCCCATGTCTGCATGCTAACACGCTACCTGCGCTTGAGCTAGTGGGGACGTCTGCTTGGAATCAGGAGGGTGTCGGAAGATATTTACAAAGTTGAGGAGCGGTTGTACGAGATCCAAAGTGGACACGGTGACCCTACTGTCGTTAGCAATCCCAGTACGGCAGCAAGCGTGCATAAAGGGAACACCAAGCTGTTAAAAGCACCAAGGAAAGGTGACGGAAGTGTGTGTGTGTGTGTGTGTGAGAGAGAGAAAGTGTGTGTGTGTGTGAGAGAGAAGCAGGTTGAAAATGAAAGTTGCAGTCTTTGATCTAGTAGAACGCACAGCAATTTGAGTATGCAGCCTCTATTTCAGTCAGTGTATTGGCGATGGGTTTGGAATGTGCCTTGGAGATGTTTGAGCGCGCACACACACACACACACACACACACACACACACACAGATCACAGGGCTACAGTAAACCAGTGGTGTGATCAGAGGATCTGGACGAGGGAGTAACGTCAGTCCCATCAGTTGAGGTTTCAGCGAATTCCAACGCCGAGCGCCAAATCTAAGACTGACCACGCCTCAAGCTGCCCCTCCCGGCTTTCCATGAACAGCCACGCCCAGCTCCAGTCCTGCTGTAGCCACTAATCAGAAGCCCAAGGGACTCTTTAATCAAGCACAATCATTCCACTCGCAGTAGGTTCATAGAAACCATTTCCTTAAATACCTGCAGGTGCGTATTTTACTTTACTTTAGCGTTATTCCTAATAAACACCTCGTCTCGTACCGTTTGACTTTTCATTGAACATTCCACGGCTGTCAGAAACCAAACGTCCTTCTGGGACAGACGAAAGTGATTTCCTTTCTGCTGGACACGGTGACGAGCTCATTAACATAATCCTTTCTGTTAGGTTGGGCTTTACGGTTTGAGCTCCGCTAGAAACAGTCTTTTTGTGCAGGCACCAATGACAGCTGCCCCCCCTGAATCATATAAGAGTAATAAAGAGTCTGGCTGTGGATGTCCGTGGGCTCTGCAGGAAATGTTCCTTCTTAAAAGGTAGGAAAACGCAACTGAAGTATTTTAGAAGTACTCCTGATATAATAAACTGATTATCTGCAGACAGTCCTTCAAACTGCATGAAAGGTCACATCAAAGTTCTCCAGTGGATGTTCGTCATGATTTAGAAAAACAGCAGATAAATACATCTTCAGCTGAACATGTCGATGTGTCGCATCAACACAGATTAACGCATTGATTTTTTTTTGGGGGGGGGGGGGGGGGGTCCATTTGAGCTCCACTGGCCTTCCGCTTCTGGGTGTCACGACTACCGAGACAATTAAAGGAACAATTCGCTCAAAGGTCCTTCAACCGCGAAATATTTCTGGGCAAAGGAGGAAAACAGCAGAAAACAACAAAAGAAAATCTTGTTTATGTTCTCTTGTAGTTTAGCTCCCTGAGTCCCAACGGCGTCGTCCGGTCGCAGAGACTTGCTTTGCCCAGCAGGTGGTGCCAGAGCCACGGCCGTAATGGCGGTCTGGCGCCTTGCCATCGGGACTCAAGGGGTTAAACACTGTTTTAAATGTTCTACTAAACTTCAACCGACGATGGTTGAATCTTTGGGGTGTTTCGTTCGCTGACGGCGATGAACGCGATCTATTGAGACGATTGGATTGTGTAGAGCACCGACAAAAAACGTTAAATATGACAAAAATAAATAAAGGGATGCTAGTATTTCCCTTAAACATTTACAAATAAATACTTGACCTTTCATTTTCCGAACCAAAATCGGGGTCAATCTGCCAGAAAAGATTTGAATGAAAGGAGAAAAGGAGGCGGTAGCGAGAAGATGACGAGTACAGCGGGCGACACGGGCGGCAAACGTAGCATGCTGAAAGGGTTAATAAAGGTTACGTCTGAAAGCCGTTGTTTGTTCACGTGAATGCTAATGCTTGTGTCCTCCTCAACCCACTGCACGGGCAGTTTTAAATAAATATATACACAAGTTCTTCAAAGGAGAAAAGGCCAGAAGCTCCGGCAGAGGTGAGGCCTTCATGTGCCGCTCTTCTGCTCCCACTCCTGCAACAAACACACAGGAAATGGTTCCATTCAGACGCCGGCATCTGTGATCACTCAGCGAAATACGCAAACACAGTCGATAAAAGTGAAAAGCAAATTTATTTAAACCAAATATCTATAATCCGATCAGAGTTCGGATTAAAATTATGATCGGATTGACCTTGATCGGGTCAGACTATTCCGATTTGGGTGGGTACATGAAGCATTTTTATTCCGATCAGGCTTTCAATCTGATTAAATGTGTCCATGTAAACGCAGCCAGTGTTAATTACGGGGGTAACGGTACAATAAAATGTCATTTCGGGTTAATTTTCGGTACAAAAAAAGGCAGAAAAAAGTACTTAAAATGCTTTTCTTTTTAAAAATGCAAACAATAGAACTTATATAAATAAATAAAAGCGACCCATTCGGATGACATTTCAAATAAACGAGAATCTGAGTTTTTAAAAACTATTATATTGTACCAATTTAAAAATCTTAATAAAATTATAAGTAAACAAAGTTAAAACTGTAAACGTTGAACACTTAGCAGCAACAGCCTGTATATATTATAATTATTATTTTTTTTCGGAGAAGGCTGTGTTGAAGCAGAAAATGTTTTGCGGACTAAAAACATTGGCCACGCCTCCGCGGAGTGAGTGGCCAATGGGGAGAGCTGTTCCTTTCACCGTGCCCCTTGGCGTGCCATTTGTGCGAGCCCTGACCTTGGCCTTCCTGAGGACGTGTCCTCGGACCGTGGCGGGCTTCTGGATGCCTTGCTGCCGGCGGAGCAGCGAGGCGCTGTTGACTGGCAGGGAGCACGACTCCGTGTCACTGGTGTCACCGCCGGAGAAGGGAGACGCCTCCTGGGTCCGACGCAACGCCGCCGGAGACTGCACACAAACGGCCAGGAGGGGGAAATGAGCGATGGCGCGCGGCACCGACGGTGGGATTACCAGCACCAGGGTCCTGACCGGGAGCCCGGATGATCCAGCTTTCGGTTCAATGGTGAGGCCCAGCGTGACCCCACCGCTCAGGGCTTTCTTCAGGCTCTCCTTAACTTCAGTCAGCTCCAGCTCCAGGTTCACTCGCTCCTCCTCCTTCTGCTTGCAGTCCTCCTCCAGCTTCTTCAGTCGCTCTGACAGTGCGGCGTGCGAACGCTTCCCTAGTGTTGGGAGAGAAGCCGCTTTACTCCGTCGCGTTGAGTGAAGCTTTCTTCACTGCGTTTCTTGGACAGAACCTTTGAACTCGTCCTCTTACCAGCAGCGGCTTCCACGGCCGCGCGCAGGTCCCTTCGCTCCTTCTTCAGCTGGGTCAGGTGGTTCCTGATCTCCTGCTTCTTCTTCATGAGCTCGTCCTCCTTGGACAGTAGCCGTTTGGCATCGGCCTCCACGCGGTTCTTGCCGTACTTGCACTGCTCGGCGTCTGCGAGACAAAGGTTAGGTGAGTTGGACCCGGAGACACGAGACTGATGTGGAGTCACGAGCAAACTTCTCTTCCTACTTCCAGCATCCACATCAGAATGATTCTGATGCCTGCACTGAACTGCGATGAACACGATAGCCGGTCGTTGGTGTGAAACCCGACCTGCAGGTAAAGGGTGTTTACAGCCTACCTACATTTGACTAGTGACTACCCTAATCTCAACCCTGGGACAAGGACAAAAAGGACAAGACCTCAAACCAACCCGTGGAAAAAGGAGGCACGGACGATCCCGGCGCTGGTGAGACATGATCTCCCGCGTATAACCCTCCGAGGAGCATTCTTTTCTTTTGCTTGTGTACTAGACTAAAGTGTAATTGCACATCCACTACAGTAGGTGGCAGTGGCGCGCTCATTGTCAGAGTGCATGCAGGGAGTATTGGCTCTGTGGCGATTGTTCACTTTTTCTCCGCGCACACAGCAAAGAGCGGGAGTTATGACGTAACGAGCAGTCGGTGAACGAACAAACCCCTCAAGAGACGACATGGAAACATATTTAACATGAAAAGAGAGGCGGAGCCAGACGGAGGTAGCGAGACAACCGGAAGCTAAGACGAGGAAATATGACGAAGCGGGCGTAGCGCGTAGCTTCACGGTGACGACGGAGGGAGACGAGCAAGTTAAAATAAATATATATATTGTGCTCCTGAGTCAGTTTTAATTTATAATCTTTTTGTTTTATTTTATTTTTCAGTATCAAATGGTTCAATTTAAAAAAAAATGTTTGTAGATTAAATAAGGATTTAATGCATTTATTTTAATTTCAGGCAAATTAAAAACAATGTTAATAAAGTTATTATTTGTTGTAAGTTGCACCGCGTGAACGAAAGTTACACCCGGTGAACCGTTACACCCGGTGAACCGTTACACCGCGTGAACCGTTACACCCGGTGAACTGTTACACCCGGTGAACCGTTACACCCCGTGAACCGTTACACCGCGTGAACCGTTACACCCGGTGAACCGTTACACCCGGTGAACCGTTACACCCCGTGAACCGTTACACCGCGTGAACCGTTACACCCGGTGAACCGTTACACCCGGTGAACCGTTACACCCCGTGAACCGTTACACCGCGTGAACCGTTACACCCGGTGAACTGTTACACCCGGTGAACCGTTACACCCCGTGAACCGTTACACCGCGTGAACCGTTACACCCGGTGAACCGTTACACCCGGTGAACCGTTACACCCGGTGAACCGTTACACCGCGTGAACCGTTACACCCGGTGAACCGTTACACCCGGTGAACCGTTACACCCCGTGAACCGTTACACCGTTCTGTTTTCTTTATTGCTAATAAAAATACAATGTTATGCAGAGGTAAACGGAACAATTTTATTGGCAAATGATATTATTTATACTATATTTAGGGGGCGGGGGTGGTGGTGGTGGTGCAAAATGTTTTTTTCTTCCTTGGGGGGGCGTAGCAGAAAATAATTGCGAAACGCTGTTCTAACCCACGAGGATTAACGCGACCACATTCCACTCGCTCCCAGCGACCCGGCCTTCACTGCCCCCCCCCCCCCCCACTGGTGGCAGGTTCAAGTGTGGCCCACTTGTGTCACACAGCTCATCTAGAGGGAAGGATACGTTCTAGCTTTTTGAATTATTTACCCCCCCCCTACTTAAACCAACTGTAATTTTCTGCATTTTCTGAATTGCTGTGGAGTCGGGTTCTGCTAGGAAGCAATCAGCAGCGGTGAGGCCGGGCCAGACGCGTTGTCTGAATGCTCACTGGAAGCGGTGGATGACACTCAGAGCTTATTATTCTGATGCCATTTCAACTCCGATTTAACCCCCCATGGACTCTCTTCTGTTAGGCAAGATTGTAACTGACTCACAAAAGCCAACAGGCCTCAAAAGTGCCTGCAAAGATTTGTAAAAACAATTAAAACTAAAGCACCATAAAGAAATAAATAAATACATGAAAAAATAATAATAACAAATCTACCATGAGATAGATTCAGACTTTGTGACTGAAATTGTATTCTTTCAGATGACACCATCTTTCACTTCATTTATCAAATACAGAATCAGGTCACAAGTTCCGTTTACGACTACGACTTACCGGAATTGTTGCGTTTCAGAGACGCTGTCCCGTTCATCAGTTTCACCCCATTCTTCTTGGACTGGCTCTTTGGCTCAGCCTTCTGACTGGTGATCCCATTGGCTGTAGATCCTTTCTTTCCTTTCAGCTGACCAGTGAAGGACAAGGAGGAGGGACACTTTTAACTTTACCCTGTTCTGTACATACTCTACACACACACACTTATATCAAAAACAATCATAGATGGAATTTGGTGCAGTTTAATCTGACATTGCCTTTAATGAGAATGAAGATATACGTGAAAAAACTTCCATTCACTTTCTTTAAAATTCTTGTTTTTTTTCTCCGTTTTTAAGGTATATATATATATATATATATGAGAAACATGAAGCGGAGCAGAACATATATATATATATTTTAGCTAGAAACAAAACTTTGGGTTTGACTTTCTAAAAGTAAGATCATTTTAAAATGAACCCTGGTTCTGCAGAGCGGCCGACAGTATGATTGCACACCTCTAAATCTACTTCTTATAGTGTGCTGGCGCTCTGCGGTCTGGAGGCGATGTTAACACCCCTTGGCCACGCCACACAGAGCACACACATCAAGGGGACGGAGGGCAGGAGGCGGAGCTCCATACGGCACTAAATGGTGACTTATGTGGCCATGTATCCAGGGCTATAAAAAATATAAATTACACACACAGCTCAAAGTCGTTAGAAAGCAGCGGACGAACGTACACTACAAAATGCTAAGAAATGGAAAATCCGGTCACTATAGTGCAGCCAGGTATTCCCTCGGGGGGGGGGGGGAGGGGGGGGATCCACAGCAGCAAAAAACAAGACAATCATGCAGCGCAAATGGCAGGAAGCGGTTATGAAGTGGGCGTGAGGCTGATACAGAATTATTAATAATAATTTGCTACCACTGATCGTGGATCCATTTTGATTCTGCTGTTTTTGCGGTTTTCTTGTATACTTTTTTAACTTTTTTACTGCATACCCCAGCATAGCGCCGAAGTTTGGCATTTTATTATTTGTTTGTTATTTGTTGCTCTTTTATGTTATATGTTGCACGTCGAAATCGTGCCCCTTTCACCCCTCAGCAGTGAAAAAAATCAGCTGATGCAGCTGTTCACGACTATCTTACATTTTAAAGAGAGAGAAGAGATACTTTTGAGTGTTTTTTCAGATATATCCTAAATGTGATCAATTTTATGAGACAAATTCAAAATGTTTCATGCAATGTTGATACAATTTGATATTTGCCTGTAAAAGTTGGTGACCACATGAAACATCTTTATAAGCTAATAAAACACAGATGTTTTTCTGCTGTTGATACAATTATAAAACGCAGCCTTAAAATTCTTACATTCATGGATGATTAAACTCAGACCCTTTTGCTGCTCTGAAAATCCAAAGAATTACCCACAGACAGAGGCAGTCGCGTGTTAGTCACCTGAGCAGAGGCTTTAGTTTTAGCATCAGCAGAGAGGAACTTAGAGGAGACTTTAGAGACAGGGGTTTTACAGCAAGTGTTAGCGGTGAAGAAAGAGGAAGCCTTGGGAGGATCGCCAGCAGCCGGCTTGGATGGAGGCAGGTTGTCATAGAGGTCAGCGTTCTCGTCATGAACCTCATCTTTCAGCTGTCGCCCCCTTCTGTTGGGACTGGAGTATGGCACCACTGGGTCCTTTGGGTTAGACTGGACATGCGAGCAAGTAGAGAGGAAAGGGTTAGAGAGGAAAGGGTTAGGGTTAGAGAGGAAAGGGTTAGAGAGAAAAGGGTTAGAGTTAGAGAGGAAAGGGTTAGAGAGGAAAGGGTTAGAGAGGAAAGGGTTAGAGAGGAAAGGGTTAGAGTTAGAGAGGAAAGGGTTAGAGTTACCGGTAGTTAGGATTCAAGAGGAGAGGAGAGAATTAAAAATCCTTTTACGAAGCAATTGCAAAGAAAGTTACAAATACAACCACTTTAACATTTGAAGCTCACCATCTCCCCCCACAGAGCATAAGACACCCCCTGATGACCTTCTACTACTGTACTGTCTTCTTGTCCCGTTAGGGGACGCCACAGCAAACCAACCGTCTCCACTTCACCCTGTCTTTTGCATCGTCCTCCCCAACACCAGCCACTCTCATGTCCTCCCTCACTACGTCCATGTATCTTCTCCTGGGTCGTCCTCTAGTCCTGTTCCCTGGCAGTTCCATCCTCAGCATCCTTCTACCGATATAGTCCCTGTCTCTCCTCTGGACATGTCCAAAACATCAAAGTCTGGTCTCTCTGACCTTGTCTCCAAAACGTCTAACCTTCACTGTCCCTCTTATTGTCTCATTTCTAATCCTGTCCAACCTGGTCCCTCCCAAGGAGAACCTCAGCATCTTCATATCCGCCTCCTGTCTTTTCCTCATCCCCGTCCTTCAACCGGAGGAAGTGATACTGGACAAGGTCACCTTATCTCTCTTCGGCAGTTCAAAGTATACTTCTTTTACGAGGCAGGTGACTGGTCATGACGCAAACCTGCAGGGGGTTTGTCGACCACGATTTGATCAGAGGGTTTTGACTTGGTTGTAAGTCGGTCCGTGTTAAATGACTGTAAGTATATTATGCTGCACCGTGATTCTGTAAATGAGGAGGAGAAGAGATCATTTCCTCTTGGTAGGCATCGTGGGTGAAACCACAGAAAATGCTCTCCACCCGATTCGCTCGCTCACTTTCTGAATATCGTGAATGAGACGAAGGTGGGGTCCCAGAGGGGGCCGTTCCGCCCAAGTAACGCCTGCTTGTCCCATTAAAAAATAAACAACAAATAGAGCATCTCTAACCTGGAAAAACAAAGATGACAACTAAGGACATGGATTTGAAAAGAAAATCCAAAGATGAGAAGAGGAGAGAAGATATTTAGTTCATAACACGGTGGGGATATCAACGTGGAAAGGGACAGACAGCGGTCCAGCTGGTCTTCACTTAACGACGGAGTTACGTTCCGAAGACCCTGTCGCTAAACGGCTTTGTCGTTAAACAAATCCCCCGTTGATTGAGAGCTTTACCCCGCGTCTCGCCGGGATCGGATCCAGCAACACCTGTGACCCAGAAGATGGATAAAGCCGACTCATAACAGGGGGTGGGTGTGATTGTTATGTTGTTGTCGTCGTCGTTGTGTTTCAGACTTTTTAAAGCACATTTGCTGTTGAGATTTTGAGAAAACAAACGGCTGTTCCGTAAATAAGAGCGTGTTGCACATTACGGCTCAAGTCGTTCTCTCTTCCTCTGCCTGTCGTTCATCTGACTTACCGTTCCATTGATGGGCACGTCGTCATAATGCAGAGCCAAACCAGTGGGGCAGGCGTAACCATTAACTGGATTGTCCAGGTACGGGTTAGGAGAGAGGGCACGCTTACTGGTGAAACTGTGAGGAGTAAAACATCAAGATTATTCATATATACATACAATGTTTTTATTTTTTTAATCATCTCGCCCCCCTGGTGTCTCCTTCAAGCTCGGCTCCTCTACCAGAGGCCTTGGAGCTGGAGGGTTCTGTGCAGGATCTTCTGATGTTTATCCACCACCACCACCACTATGTCAGGCTGGTTGGACATCACCAGTTTGTCTCTCTGGATCTGGAAGTCCCTCAGGATCTTGGCTCGATTATTTCATATATAAATACACACACACTACCGTTCCACAGTTTGGGCTCACACCCACACAAAGGAAGGTTCAGTTCTTTAGCTTCTCTGAGCAGCTGAACTGTTTCCAGCTGTGCTAACGTGGTTGCAGGGTTTTCTCCTCATCATCAGCTTTCTGATGTAATGAGCAAACACAACGTACCGTTAGAACGCTGGAGTGATGCTGGGAACGGGCCTCCATACACCCACGTAGGTGTTGCACCAGAAACCGGACATGTGCAGCGAGAATAGTCGTTTACCGTTAGCAATGTATAGAGAGTATTTATGATGAGTTTATTGAAAAAAAAATAGTGCTTTTCTTTAAAAAATAAAGACATTTCAAAGTGAACGGTAGTGAAAATATATATAAATGTGCAAAACACAGACAAACACTAGTCTTTGTTAAAAACGACTAGCGTTGTGTAACATTTATGATGCTGGACAGAACAAAATGAGCTTCCAACACTCCAAACCAAAACAAGGAGAGGGCGGGACTTCCCCTTCCCCTTCGTCCAATCGACGAGCGCCCCTTTCAGCCACGTGACGCTGCTCCGAAATTTCGCTTTGCGAGTAAATCACAGTGTGAACGCAGACCTTTCAACTAATTAGAAATGCAACGATTTGCTCCCGATCGAACCGAGTCCTCTTGGTGCAGTGTGAAAGCGACCTTAGTTGGCCCGAGCCACTAAAGCGGGAAATGATCTATAAACATTTGGTGAACTGTTGCTAAGTTTGCATTTCCCTAAAAGTATGCGTGTATCCTTCACCAGAAAGACTGCTTAGCCAGCTGGATGACGTTGGCGGTGGTCTCGACGTCGATGTAGTCGTAATGCAGGGTGGCTGGGTCGGCGGTGGAGCCCGTCTCCGCCAACAAGACGCCCAACCAGCGGCCCATCATCTCAGACGAAGATGCCTGGAGGAAAAACATGGAGTTTATTTAATAGCCTTCAGTATGTGGTCCTCTGTAATGGACAAATGTCCACTACAGAGGACATGCTAACTGGCTGGGTCTCAGGAGGATGTCTCTGTCTCTCTCCCGCTCCATAAAGCATCTCGTTCAAAGTGTTTACCACACACTAAAACATGTTTGCCCATTTTCACCCGGAACATTATCACCAAAAATAAACTTTATGCTGGGAAAATACCAAAGAGCGTGGACGGGAAGAACGCAGACACGGGGACGCACGTGCACGCAAATTCTGTGCACATTTGCTCCTTCTGACATCAGAAGGGGCGCGAGTTCTTCCAGACGTGTTTCAGGAGGTGATTACAGAACTACGCAAACTGCAAAGGATTGACTGGATGGTTTATTTTGATGTTTAGAATAGTGTAGAAACATGGGAAAAGTGAGTTTATCATAATAGAGTTTCTTGTGCCAAAGAGGTAATCTTTTGGTAAAAGAAGGTCCCCCCCCTCAGCTGACTCAGACCCCCATCTTCATTAACCACACACATCTTAATTCCATCCACCCGTACAAATGTCCTCCTCCAAAGGCTCAGTCATGAATTTAATGGGAAAAGAAATGGAGTGGCCTGACAGAGGATAGAAACCAAACAGCCAATGGAGGAAGTTGTTTTACACCAGCAGCATGAAATGCTTGGTGTCGAGTGGAGGGGATGTTTCACCACATCGGGGGAAAGGAACGGAGGAAAACACGACGAGCAGCGTTTACTTGCTCTGGTGTGACTGTGGTTTAAGCAGAAAAACATCTCCTCTCATGCGGCCTCACCTCCAGCACGGCGACCTCCTGGCCGTTGCGAAGGAGGCGGAAGGCAAACGGGTGTTTGTGGTCGAGGCCGGGGCTGACCTCGCAGCCTCGCAGGGGCAGCGAGGCGACGTGGCTCTTCAGATCGTCCCGGTCTTTGTGGAGGAGCAGCTGGTTGTCTCTCAAGGTACACCAGCGCTCCCGCCAGCGGTTGTTGGACAACACATTCAGGTAACCTGCATTCAAACGGAAAGAAGGCATGAGGAAGATCTTATTCATGCCCAGCAGCACAGAAGATCCCACTGAAGAAGAAAGTCATCAGTGGGAGAGCGATAGGAAGGCGGGGCGGCCGCGGGGCGACGACACATTGCTCCTTAGGGTGTTTGTAGCGCTCTAAGGGACGTCCTACCACATGTGGGCACGTCTTCCTCTGCTGAAGAGGTCTGCTCATCTGTTGATGGCTTCTTCTTTCCCAGCCCGATGATCTTTGTTATCTTCTTGCCTGCTCCCTTCCCCACCGTCCCAGTCTTCTGCTCCGACTTTGAGTTCTTCTTTCCTTTTCCTGAGGCAGACACAGCAATGACGGTGAGTTTAAGCACAGGCAATTCATCTAACGCGTGTGTGAGGAGGACCCCTGCAGCGTTCATGTGCTCTACACCCCCCCCCCCCCCCATTATCTTCACATGCATCCTCACTGAGAGAGGATGTTTGGATGCTTTTGTAAAGCTTTCAGAAAGAGAAGAGAAACCCGAGACTCTGCTTTAAGCAGCCCCGAGTTCAACCCAAATTGCACCGGGTTTAGTCAGGCCCTTGTGGGTTGGTGAATTAAACTCAGTCTGCAATCCCAGCAACCCAACTAGTCTGAGGGGGCCAAGTTCAGCTGGCCTAGTTCCTACCCGGAGAGAGAGAAATGACTGCGCACGTTCTGCTGGAAGGAGAGTAAAGCCTGGTCTTGAGAGGACACACCCCCGTCCCTGTGCTATTCTGTCTCTAAATGAGAGACGGAGCTTCTGATTGGCTCTTTTTTTTTTTTTACATGCTGTGTTCTGTGGTGTGTTCAAACACGAGGGAGAATAAAAGCGTAAAAATGGAAGGACGAAAAGGGAATTCAATTCAGTTTTATTTCTCTAGCACCAGGAAGTTATCTCAAGGCACTTTACAGGATTAGCAGGGAAAGACAGAACCCAACTTGACCCACAAGAGCAAGCACTTTGGCAACGGAGGCAATAAAAAACTTCCCTTTAACAGACAGAAACCTTGGACAGAACCTAAAACTCATAGTGGACGGCCATCTGTCTGGACCGGCTGGTTTGATAGAGAGAGAGAGAGAGAGAGAGAAAGAGATCAGGAGCAGACAAAAACAAAATGTAACATTTAGGCTGCTGAACAAGATACTGACTAAAGATCTGCTATATAAAGCTATAAATGCTAATGCTAGCGATAGGGACATCAGTGTTGAGGGACACAGGTCCAGGTTCTGCAGCACCACGGACAGAAGGACCTGCAGACAGAGACAGAAAGAGAGACAAACAGAGGGAGAGAGAGCACAAGACTACAGGAAGAGAGAGAGAGATCACTGACATATTTATAACATGAATAACCAGAGTGAGAGGGAGGAGCTTAGTGTGTAATAGGAGGTTAAGCCACCAGTGCTGGCCTATGACAGCATATTGATTGCTGTATTGATTAACTATAAGCTTATAAGGAAGAGACAATAGAGGACCGTCGGATTCCTCCTCTCTGATGTCATCGCGTCGGGTTTCTGAACACTGGAGTGGCTCAACGTGACACGAATCCTGATAGTAACCAGCAGACACACAGCCGGAAGCAGCGCAGCGCTGTTGACCTCTAATGAACAGTCATCCAAACTCTCTCTCCTCCACTCTTCCATTCTTTTTGGCTCTCTTCATTAACCTTTAGTTCAACATTTCTTTCCTCATTGCATTTCCCTCCAGATATGATGTGACCGTCGCCGTGGCCACAGCTTTAATGAAATAGGACACCGTCTGGACACAATTTCTGTGGCACGAGTTCCCTCCCAAACACGCATCACACACAATGCAGTGCTGCGGAGGAACGCAGACGCACAGAGAGGAACGGGAGGAATTCTTCCCGTTGTTCCCGTCGGGAGAGGAAAACTCTAATCAGGTCAATTTAACGCCAGTAAATGAGCTCTTCTTGTTACCAGCCACGGAAGGAAAAGGGCCAACGAGCTGAAACAATGGAGGACGAACTCTTGGTATTTATGTCACTAACTAGTCAGTAATGTTTCACGTGGGCAGAAGATATCCGTCTGAGCAGGGGTGAAGCGGTTTGACGACACGGGCCTCAGAGATACCGCCACAGAAACGTCACAACGAGCCAGGCCTTTGCTTTGAAGGCCTTTGCTTTGAAGGCCTTCGCTTTGAAGGCCTTCGCTTTGAAGGCCTTCAGCACTAGACTCACACACTGTTCTGGTGTGGTCTTGGTCCACTCTTCCGTCAGTCTCTTCCACAGTTCGGTGACTTCAGTGGCTTTCTTGGCCATATTGGCTTTCGGACTCGGGGCAGACCATTTCATCATTTCACCGTTTTCAGTTTCAAGGAGCTGCTTTCGCCGTTTTGCCGTGCGACAGGGAGCATCGTCCTGCAGCTTGGGCGGTGAATGCAGGGAAGGAAGCACATGTTGTTCTGGTAAACATTCGCATTCGCTCAACCAACGAGCCGTATAAGAGGCCCGGCTGCTGCTGTAGAAAACACGGCCCACACCGCCACACGTCCTCCTCCACTTTCAGTCGGTCAGTCTTTCCCCAGTTTGTTGCCAAACAATTGGGTTCATTGGACCCAAATCAATTGAACTTGCTTTCATCACCAAAGTGACCTTTGGACCAGCTGTCTGTCCACTGTCCTCTGCTCCTCGGCAAAGGCTTGCTGCAGAGTCTTTCTGCTAATGAGAGGTTGGGTCACGGCAGAGCGGCCTTTCAGTCCAAACGCGCTGAAACGTCGACACAGATCATCACCTTGTTTAGCGCTGAACTGGCCCGGCATTCCAGCTAGTGCTGAACCGACTGCCCATTACATCGTCTTCTCTCTTGCATTTGTGAAACTGGAAGTTAAATAGGGGCCAGATTAACACCAATAACTGGGAGGCATCTGACAGCGTTCTCTAATTTTGATCAGTGTTCTTATTCTAATATCGTGCTTCAGGATATATGCAACTCTTGAAATATGTTTAAAATATTGCTCTTTTACTCCTGCTTGGATCATTTCAAATATCACTATTAGGGATGTCCCGATCCGATCTTGTGATCGGAAATCGGGCCCGATCACGAGCGTGCGGACTCGACTGTCTATTAAATATTCACATTTCACATTTCCTGTTGCTCTAGTCCAAGTCCAAAGTGAAAAAAGTATTTTATTTATTACTTGACTGTTCAAGTTACGCCACAGAACTGCTCTGTTTAAGAGTTAATGTTGAAATAAAATGATTAAAATAAAAAAATAAGGGACATCCTGGATCCGTTTTTCACTCGTCTTTATTTAATGTATTACCGGTATAGACGTATCGGATCGGTTTAAAATCAAATGACTTGGACTCGGGGGCAATAAAGCCCTGATCGGGACGTCCCTAATGACTCTCCTTGACATTTAGGAAACTGTAGGTTGTTCTCTAATTTCGATCTCCATTCTGTCGCTCCGACAGGATGTTTGCCTGCTGAGCAAACAAACTGTCAATTATTAGGATCTATTTCTCTGCCGTTGGGCAGGGGAAGACCATCTCTGTGCGAAACCCATTCTATCTTTGTGTTTCATGCATTATTATTAAGATTCCCCTCTGACTCACGAGAGAGATTAATGGGGAGAAATACAGCTGCAGCACTTTAGGAATAAGAACCAGGTCATAGATAAACACAAATCTTTGTTGCGTTCAAGAAGCCACATCAGTTATAGCCAAATAATTCTGTAATGAGTCATGCAGCTTGATTAAAGGTGCCAGAAACGATGCATTATGTGACTCCCTGATGTGGTTCATCAAATAACACCACAGGCTGCTTAATCTTTTGCACTCCATCAAAATGAATGCAATCTGTGCAAAATATAGTTAAAGATTCTCCACCCAACTAAATTCATGTTTCCGGGACAACTGAGGGTGAATTTAAAGTATGCGGAAATATTTTTCTTTAACTGTGTGAACATGTGTATCTATGAAATACAAAAGGTAATTGATGAGTTCATGAGATCATGACATAAATAAAAAGGAAATGAGGTGCACAGATCTCGCTCCTTGGACGTTCGATCCGACGAGTGATGATGCAGAAAATGTGAAGTTAATATCTTTCGTGGTATTTCCGCTTCGGACTCAGCACTTGTCTGAGAAAATGAAAATGGCTTTGTTTTTAAACAGCTGTCCCCAAATCCCCTGCTCTGGCCTCGTCAGGGTTCTAACAAACCCGACTTGAAGCTTAGTGTGTAACCTTTAGACGGATGTTATTGGCGCGGGAAACCATGAAGGTCCAGGACGTTTCCTCTGCAGTAACATCAGCGTGTTTATCGTACCGACCTCTTTCCTCATGGTCTTTGCTGCCGCTCCTTTAAACTCGAAGGTGTTCCCCAGAAATCCCACGGCAGACATTTAAATAAAATTGTAAAAGTTTACGGATCACTTGGGCGTGGCCGCTGTGGACTCTCACCTTGGTCTTTGCACTCATTGTGTCCATTCTCATGATTCGCCTCTCCATCAGAGCTCGGCTTGTCAAACGACGCCTTCTGGCAGGGAAGCCACATCACACAAAAAAAGAGGAACAGATGCACAACACCAGTGAACAAAACTGTACTCCCCGCGCCCCCCCCAAAATAAATAAATAAAAGAAATCCCCTTTGACAGACACCAAGGCACAAATTCTAATGTCCTGTAGAATCCCTTCAGCATCTGCAACAACCTATAGGTGGGTAATTAGACTGGCTTATATTTACCTGGACTGGACTGTCATTGACCCTTTAAAGCCCGCACCATGAAGTCATTGTCAGAACACTCTATTTTTTGGAAAATAAGGTCTTAATGGAACCTTCTGACAAATTTGTCAAAAAAAAAAGTGCTCTAATTTATGTAAATTTAGCTAAATCCAGATTTTTTTCATGTAAAATGCAGATGCATTTGTTGGCTTGTATCTATCAGCTTTTTCTGCGAAAAAAAGAAAAAAGAATCTAACTTCTGAAGTAGAAGTCTCAAAATCCCGAAAGGCCATGTGTATCAAATATGATACGTTTGGCAATAAAGGGTTAAACAGCCTCACATGTGTCTCCACTGTAAACTGCAATACAGTACTACCAATATTTCCCAATAATGCATTGTTTTCCTGCAGTCTTCTGGGTGATCAGAATGTATTCAACAGAGGCCAAAATGTCAACATCTAAGAATCAGGATATTATTGGGTCCTTCCTTACGTGCAAATGAAACACAAGGCCTTTGGATAGAGTCGGCGATGACGCATATTTATTTGCCTAAATATTACATTTACACAAAACGTATGTGAGAAAACGTGTTTACCTTTTCCAGTTCAGGTTTGTGTACTGGTGATCCAGATCTAGATCCATCCAGGTCTACACTGCCATTGGCACAAACCTCCCTCATGACCTAAAAGAACATCAGGAAAAACAAGATTAGCTAAAGATGCTACTGGTCCTGTGAAATAAGTGGAAGGAACTATTAAGAGCGTTCAACCTATATGCTGGCCCACACCCATAATAAATGGAGGGAATACTGGAGGTGGAGAACATTAAATGGTAGGAGTTGGTAGAAAGGTGGGGGTGTCTGCTACAAACATTAGACACCACAGACTTTTTACGATGTCCAAAAATCCTTATGCAATAAAGTCCAGCATGGGCCAATGAGATCCGCAGGCCTCTGCAGCAGGCGCCAGTGTGGATTACTTTGACCTCATTGGACAACTCCCCAGCAGCATGCAGTGGCGCTAGGGGTGGGAAACGGTTGAGTGTGCATGAAGGCGAACGCACTCTCTGAAACACACAGACGAACACACCTTCATCCTGAAGCATTCTGAACCACTGGTTCAGAATCAGAGGGAAATGACAGACTGTGGCTCCATGGGTTTGGCTCAGAGAGCGTCTCAGAGGCCGGAGTGGGACAGACAGCAACGCGTCTGTCTTCCACTGCAGACATACATTTCGGTCGGAGCAACAGGGGCTGAACACAATAAGAACATGCGTGTTCCTTAAACGCACCGTTAGCAACACCGTTTGGGTGAATCAT
>NW_027180733.1:0-39451 GCF_040956055.1 Brachionichthys hirsutus | reverse complement strand
GCTTAGCAGGCGCCGAAGGAGCGGCAGGCTGCCAGTGGTCAGTCCATGCCGGAGCCTCTGGGAATGGTGTCACACTCCCTAACCCCCCCCACCCCCCACCCCTCTCCGTCTTGATGCTGGCCACCTCCTGAATGCAGATTTCTGGGTGCAGAGGTTGAAAAAAGAACAGCACTCCTACGTGTGAGCAGCTGGACTCGCTGTCATGGATGAGCTCATCCTGGCCACCGTTCAAGCAGGAGGCAAGCGAGCGAGCGAGCAACCCCCCGCAAAATCGTCTCCATGAAATCATTCTCGCAGCACGCATCAACACAGCAACGGCAGAAGCAGCACAAAAAATTCCCTGCACAAAGTTTTAACACTTCCTAGGGTGCAGCCGAGGCCGGAGCGACGGTACGAATCCTCGGAGCATCTTAGCCAGAGTGTGGAGACGGCAGTCGTGAAGGAACGACTGGAAGCAGCCGTTTGAAGGAAGAACTGGAAGCAGCCGTTTGAAGGAAGGACTGGTGACTGGATGAAAGGCCAGAAGCAGAAACTGCATAGAGGGTGAAGAGACATTATAGAAGTCACCGGGGGAGATACCGGGATCCATAACTAAAGCAGCGTGAAAGAAACAGCACATCTTATCTGACAGGAAGACCTTCATAACCTTCATCAGGCAGACAAAAAAACAATCAAACAGGGCAAGACATTACCCAGATGGCTGCAAGGAACTCTCGGCATGCGTCTCCATATCTTTCTAACACCAACAGACCAACTTGCCAACGACCTCCTGTCCTGCTCCGTAATGATAATGCCGGAATATCTGCCCCCCACCCCCCCACCCCACCCCCCAATGTTCAAAGGTCAGATAGATACAGCGTATATGCAGCGAGAACAAACATGCACAGCAGGAATAAATGTGAAAATGGTGAAAGTGTGGCATCTCGGAGGCTCTGGAGCTAAATGGTGAGCTGAGCTAGACAGCAAGCAGGAAGGGAAGGCTAACGGCGTGTTGTCATTGTTGTTGTTGTTGTGGATGATTGACATTTTACAAACTGCAAGATTGCTGCGATAAGGTCGGCGCTGTTAGAAGCAGAAAAACAAGACAGCGTCCAGACATCGGCCAGCTTGCTAGGTTCACAGTTTAATGTAAAAATAAAACACAGCCTTGTGTCCCATGAGGAAGGAAAAGGAACAAGAGAATGACTTAAATCAGAGATCAACAGCACAATAAGACCTTTTCATTCAATCAACCAAGTGATGTGTGTGTGTGTGTGTGTGTGTGTGTTGATATAAGAACCACCCGCCCATTAACCTGCGGTCTTTAAAAGCACACATGCTCACCAATTAGCCCACATTCCCAAATTTATCCAGCGGCCTCTGTTTCAAAAATGACTATAATTCCAAGCAGCGGGGGCCATTTCCAAGAAAGCGAGCGCCTGCCTGGTGTGCTGCTGGATTGTGGCTTTTTGGACATGTATAGAGGCTGTGGTTTCCTGGAGGGAGACCACATCAGCTGTCACATTCATGATTATAGTATTTCTGCTATTTCTATCAATCATGTAATTATCAACTCTCTGCTATTTCGATCAGCCGTATAATCATCATATGCATTCAGTTCATTTTTATTTATTTTTTTAAATGCTTTTCTTTTCCACAAAGATCTGCAGGCTCAGATCCGAATGTGCCACTGGCAGAGGGAAGACGCATCTTTACAGCGGCCTTAGGGGGCAGCGTCCACTGAATGCACGCGGGAACGCTCAAGTCCACTTTGGCTCAAAATGAAACCAGCGTTAAATTAATGTTAGAAATGTTCCGCCTTTCACTCGGGGAGGCCGTGATGGTGTCCTGAAGTGAAAGCTAAGTGGAACAGCTGCTCAGCAGCGCCTACACTCCATAAATGTAGGGCAATTAAGTCTCAAACTCAGCTAATGAGCTTGACTAACATGGTGGAGGAGCGTTGCTGCTCCTACGCCGGGTGTGGAGCCCGTAAAAAAGGTGGTCCGACAAGCGGAGGGGGGGGGGGGGCGCAACACCTGGGAATAATACATTATTTCAGCAGACAGCAGTTCAAATCTTAGCAGCAAGCAAAATGTAAAACCCTCTGTATATGGAACACGGTGAGGTTTTTACAGCCACGGCCAGTTTGGCTTCTTCTGAATGATTACTGGGAACAACAGGAGTAAAATAATGCACAATTCATAGCACGTCCCGAACGGCATAAAGCCTGCAAGTAATTCCAAGAATAATAAGAAGTTGCTGCTCCAAGACAATAAGCAAGCAGCGCTTTTGTGGCATTATTGAATGGAAATGTGTTTAACTAAGGTGGTTGTCACATATTTTGTGGCTATTGTGATGTAAAGCATCACACGTTTACCTGCCCTTAGATTCTGTTCAGCAGCCTCACAATAGCGCGTTTTGGGTGTTTTGCTCCAGCTTCCCTTCAGCAAGAGAAGTACTCAATGACTGAATAACCAGACAACAACCAGTTTAACATTAGCCTATGTGCCCACCACAGTTAAGTCCTTGATTGTTAGGGGGGGGCACAGTGCTGTGTCATCTCCACGAGGGGCTTCTCCACTGCCCCTCTGCTCCACGGCTGATGGGGGTTCCATTTAATCTCATAACCAGCAAAAAGTGCAAAGAGGCCTTTCCTAATATCGCACCAAACTGAGTCAATGGGAGCGGAACCCCCCCCCCCCCTACTCTCCTCTCCTCTCCTCTCCTCTAAAAGGCTTCCATTGTATGTCTAGAATCGCCATGGATACTACTGATGAACTGTAAGCCTTTAAGAATTATTAGCATTCCTCTCTACCCCAAGCCGCTTGCTTTACCATCAACCCGCCCAGAGAGAAACATTTCCTTCATTAGGAACTCCAGGAATTTCCATCTGGCTGGGAATTAATCAAAGTCGAATTATGGGCTGCAGCAATATTGTGTGACTCGGGACATATTCAACAGCACCCATGGAGGTGAAGAGGCCTTGGTAATGGCTATGTTAAGAAGCTAGTGAGGCCACTCTATGAAGAAAGAGAGATAAGCGTGGGATCTTTTTTTTTTTTGCTCGACTAAAATTATTTTGTAATATCTTTAAAATTTGATCTTACTTCTAAGCAGATGAGGATTTATTAATGATAGCAGGAACAGCGACAAAAATGTAGCCTTCAAAGCTACAACTACAAGATTTTAATTGAGTAAAATGTACATATTATTTTGGTTATGGCTTTTTAAAATTTCAATGCTGGTAGAGCTGCCTCAAAAATAGAACTTTTTTTGTTTTGTTTTTAGAAAGTGTAGAATTATTAAAATGTTCTTTTTAAAATGGAATATTCAGCATTCACGGCCACCAGATATCACAGCAGCCCTAATATATCAGGCTCAATGAAAAGCACATGTTGAATGAATACAGTAGGAAACGTGGCGTCTGGGCACACACTTCTCACATTACTGGGCTCAAGCTGTAAAATTACACAAATCCAAATTCTGGTATCTCATTGCCTTCCCTCCCCTAAACTGTTTCAAGGAATATTTGCAATTTCCCATTTCAAAAATCACACGGGTTTTGTCATTTTATATGCAGGCATAGGGCTCCTCTCTTGTTATCTTCATCTCCTCACCAAAAGGAAGATGTATTACATTAGATATTAAATATGACAGCAGAAATAGAAGCATTTCGATCGTAGAACAGGGACTGAAGACGTGTCAATTTCCAAAAAGCATCTAGAGTGGATCCATGAACAAATATGACAGAATGGAAGATTTAAAGAACTTCTCAAAGATGAAACCGGATGGGATGATTTTCCCTTCCTAATTTAATAAGGGCTCAAATTCCATTTTAAAGGTCTGTACAGAAAACACAATGTTAGATGGTGATTATTAGCCCTGGGAGTAACTGCAATAATCGATACACAATTCTAAATTGTGTATTCCCAAAAATAATGGAGCATTTGTGTCTGTGTTTGTTGGGATGCAGGCTGAGACAATGTGGCCACTGTCCCAACAGGAAAGCCTCAGCCACTGGTGACAGAACACACTCTGTTCCACAGGCAGGCCTATCAGGCGCCTCGGTCAGGTGCAGGACTTCTCCAGTCTCGAGGCAGAAAGAGAAGGACGGCACCGGACCCAAGCGGAAGCTAGGTGCCCCCCCCGCACCCGAGGACGCACGGACTTGTTGTTCCAGGTACCAACGGCAAGTAAAGAGCTAAACTTAAAATCCATTCCAAGGCCTAAACCAGGCATGCAGGAAAATTAATGACGGCTTCACACGGGTCGTTTTGCTTTGAACTTTTAATAACATAAAAAAGGAGAAATTTATTATGGGTTGGGAACTGGAGGATCACCAGTTCAAGTCCTGGCCCAGACAAACCCTCCCCCCCACCCCAACTGCTCCGGACACGCTGATCATGGTGGCACCCTTCACCCTATGCAATCTCTACGTGCTGCGGGGGGGGGGCTACGTATACATATACACGTGTACGTAGAATATACGAACAAATAAAAGGTTTCTCTCTTCTTCTATCCATTGTCTCCTTGTTCAGGTTTTCTCTTGCTTCTGCAGCCACAGGAGATCAGGAGACCTGGACGGGGGTCTGCAGACGACAGAGTGGAGGAAGACGTTATTCCAACAAGGTGCGAAAGGTTGCTTCACCCCAACAGTCTCAATCACGTCAGCTGGTTACCTTGGAAACCAGGTCCGGCCTGGGGACTTCCAACCAATCACAAAGCTGGTTCCTGTGACTCCGCGCCGCTTGAAGGTCACACTGCCTGGAAACACCAAGCACAGAAATGTGTCGCAGGCTATAAAAGGTGCTTTGCAATAACAGAACATTGAGACCACTAACCAGTCAGTATCGTTCAGCAGGGTCATGACATCATCCAAAACATCCACATTTATGACATCATCATAGGTCATCAGCGTCTCGTACAGCTGGCTGGCCGTGCTCTTCCTGATCTGTAGTTGTGAGAGGAGAACACGTCCTTCAGTCTCGGTGGTTGTTGTAGCTTCATTTTGAGCTAACAGTCGCTAATTAGCACAGAACACAAAGTCCAGGTACCGGTATTTGGTCGTACACCAAAGTTACAATTCGAAGGGGGTCACAGATTCCCTCAAATATCTGATGCTAGCTTCACGGCGGTGCTAAAGGAAAAGTCAGGAACTCACCACAGGGAAAGAATGGCCAAGCAGCATCAGCAGCTGGGACAAAATGTTTTTCCTCACTTCACCCTGGAACTGGATCAGCCCACAGAAGCTGGGAAAACCAAATGGCTTAGTCAAAATGGAGGACGGTGCGTCTTCTACCTCATGCTGGTATATGATGAGCGTCTTAATCAACTTACACGGACACACAGGCGCACAGCTTGGAAATATCTCTGGTCCTCTTGAACTCTTTGCAAAGATCCAAAAGGTCCACACAGAACCGATGACTGGGAAAACAAAGAGAAAAAGCTTAAGACACAAACCCCAAAAATAAATAAATAAATAAAAATCAAGCGGTTGCATCACTCACTCTTGTTGTGTCGTGAAGGTTTCAAAGGATCCATTAGTGAGCATTTGATTGAGCATCTTAAGAAAAGGAACGGACACCCTGAAAAAGTAAAAATAAAAATAAATTCTAAATTGGTGCAGGATAAATGGTGCAATGAGTAAGAATGATTTGCTAAAACTGTAGCACAGAGAGACATGAAAGCAAAGCACAATCCAGCAACCCATGAAGCGAGGCCGACGCATCAGACGGAACAGCGCTAGCGAGGTTTGTCTACCTGTCGTTGCGGAAGTTTTCTCTAAAGATGACCAGCAACGTATCTCCAAACTGTTCCAGAGCAGCTTCATCGCCCTGAATCCCTCTGAGATAGTCAAACATCGACAGGGAGGAAAAATGCACCTGAATGGAAGCAGCAGGGAGCAGCAGTCAAACGTGGAGCCTGGAGGCCAGGAGGTCGGGCATGGGACAGCCTTTAAGAACAAAACTCGACATCCAGTTGTACAGGACGCTTTGCTGGACACGCTCGGAGCCTCTATCCTCAGGTTGGACTTCATTCACACAAGAATCGATCGAATCGAGAATGAGCATTTGCTCAAATTCTTCTTCAAATTCTCGTGGAAAAAGGGTAGAATATGGAACCTTTAAGCAAATGTTTCTGTCTAAATCCACAAATAGTAAAGTTGCATATAATCATCAAGTCTTAGGGGTAAGGAAGTTTTTTTTTTTTTAGGACTACTTTCAACAAGTCACATTGCAGGAGGAGAGAACTTGATAAATTCAAGTTCGGGGCTGCAGCCGAGTCTCCTTAGAGGGATGGCGGGACTGGAAAAACACACACATACTTCTAAAAGTCCATTTTAGCGCTGGTCTGCAGAGATTCTGCTGTTGGGTGACTCACCAGAACCACGAGGGAACCTGACAGATCGGTTTGTTCTGGATTAGTTACAATCAGTTATTCTAGGAGGGGAAAAGTCAAAGTGGCGCAGCTTAATATTATCTTTTGTTTTTAAAAACAAATCCATTGAAAGGCAGGCGCCGAGAGAGAGAGCGATAATAGTGCGTTCAATGAAGAACACAGTCAGACACATGGATCCCTCTGGTGGATGAATGGAGATCTGACTCTCACATAATATAACATCACACTGTGCAATCCAAGGATATAAAATTCATCTGAAATAAGGATTCGTAGCCTCTTATGTAAAATCATTAGCACGAACCCAGTTTGGATTTTGAAGACGGCGCTTGAAGCCCAAATGCCTAAATTCTACCGCCACACATTCTTAGAGTGTCTACCTGCTATCCAGGGGTTGTGTCGCACACACACACGCACACGCACACGCACACGCACACGCACACGCACACGCACACAGCAGACAGAGCTGAGCCCAAGCTGCAGCAATGAGAAGCTCATTCAGCTCTAAGGTTACTTTCCTGTTTGTGTGCCAGCACTGTGGAAAGCAGAGCCTGAGAGTTCTTGCTGTTTTTGGTAGAATTAGTAGAGCCGTTCAATGTTCGTGTTCCTTCCTCTGACGGGCTGCGCTAACTATATTAGCTTTATAGGTCAGAGCAGATATTTTCATCTTGAAAAAGGGCATAGACGTTTTTCTCAAATGCATTCGGGATCTCCACTCACAACCTTTATGATGCCGTTTGAAGAATGTTCCTCATCTTCTTTCAGGATAACACAAATGTGTTGTGGGTGAAGAAATACAACCTGTTTTTTTCTTCGACAACTAGAGGTAGATTTTTTTTTTTATAGAGGTATTTATTCAAAGTCATACAATTCTAAAATTACTACATTTTAACTCCTTATGTTGTGTTATTGTTGTGCTTTAGTTCAAGATTTATCTTTTCCTTTAAAGCCTTGAAATACAAATTATAGCGGCCTCTCCTGAACCAGACGACAGAGGAACTTTGAAATACAGATGGTGACAAGGCCAAATGTAATTAAAAAAAAGTTAAATATTAAGCATCTCAAAGTGTGGGTCTTCTATGTGATTCCAGATCCTAATTTATAGCAAATAATTAAATATTATGGCACATCTACATTCATCCTTCTTTGATTTTGAAACCACTAATTTGACAATGTGCCGCCCCCCCCCCCCCCCCATCATGCTTGACCTACTGTGGACTCGGTGATCCCTCCCACAGACACCGTGAGGCCCAGCAGGGTGTGGTACTGATACTGAGGCAGTCCAAGCAACTGGGTGATATGTTGGAAGGCTTGTGAAGGAGCCTTCCAGTTGAGACTGGTTACGGTTTCACTGAAAGACACAGCAATGGATCAACAATTATTACGGGTTCTCAAGATAGAATCATTCGATATATAAAATGTTCCACATTTCATAGACATTAGCAAAACAGTCTGGAGCAGAAGCTGGTTAAAAGACGAGCTGTGGGTTCAGCGTGGAGGGTAGACGCACACAGGGAAAATGCTCATCAGCTCCTCCCTGTGGGGGATGTGAGGTATTGCAGGCTGCGTGCTGTGGAGGAGGCGCAGGAAGATGTTCCCAGCGTGGGCTCTGAAGCGGTCAATCTTCTCCCCTGCCTGCTGGACCAAGCGGCACATCATAGACTTCACCCTGGACGCCGACCAAAATGCAAAACGTGAATGTCATTGGGTTTATTCCACATAATCAGGGTGACAGATCTATTGGTGAAAACGGGATATGAACGCACCACAGAGAAGCTCAAAAGTTACAGTCTGCGTTTCGTTATCAGTCGACTGTTTCCAATCAACGCAAAAGCAGGCGTGTGTTTTTCTTTTTATCTTGTTCCTCTGTCGTAACTACTAAATCTCCTTGATTGATCCATGCTGTATTGACTCAGGTCTTTGAACATACGTTGGCGTTATTAAAAGAAACACTAAGCATTAGTCAGACTAATGAACGCACAAGACAGGCTGATACGACAACATGCTCATGTCACCCAGCCGGTGGCGTGACAACGTTTGGAGTCCGCCCAAGCTTTGTGGTGAGTTCAAAGACTCACGTGTCTGGTGAAAGGATCTCTGGAGTACTGCCGGCCACCAGCAGCGTCACATCCATCAGGCTCGTCATCGCTGCCTCTCTCACCCTGAGGACGTGGCACAAAGCGTAAGGAGATCACGTTGGCAGCACAGGAGACTTTATTACAAACCCATTATGAGCGCCAACCCCGTCATACTAACATACATGTTCAATCTAAGGAAGACAAAACAACCACAAGCTGAGGACGTGAGTCACTCCTCTGACAGTACTTCGGCTTTATTCTATTTAGCAGCTTCGCAGTCAAAAGCACTTTCAGGGTTCGCAGGACACTGAAATGATTCGCATCATTTAAACGTTACACCCATAACTCTTGATTATTAGAAACTATCAACAAAAATTGAACCATCTGAAAGAAGGTTTATGTTCAAAACACAAAACATCCTGTTTGGATGAATGTTGTATAAAGGATTCAACAAAAACCACAAAGATAAGGACATGTAATCATGGGGGGAAAAGTATATCCGATGTAAAGACTGAAAGAGAGAGAGACAGATGTCTGGAGAGTGTGACAGAAGCAAACCCATCCCATGTTGTGAGAGCAAGCGACAAGCCGGGCGACATTCCTGCCTGTAATCATGGCCTGAGGCTACTAATGAGGAAGGAACACATCTAATGTGCGTGTGCTCTATGGAGGAGCAGAAAAACACCTCAGGCAATGGAGCAATCCTCATCCAGGAGGCCAATCAAAAAAGAATGCCAAGTGTGTATCTGTCAGCAATGAGTGTGTGTGTGTGTTAAAGAGGAAGCTAACTCACCAGGCTCCCACGTCCCCTCTGCTGTCTGTTGTGTAGTCGTTCACGCTGCAGAGCAGAGTGTCATACACCTCCGCGATGTTCTCTGAGCACAGAGTGGCGTCTGGGGCGCCGTGGACACACACACCGACCTTCACACACACTCTGAGAGAGGACGAAGAGGAAATGCATGTTCAAAAAACGAAACAAAACACCATTCAGCCACCACAGGAGACACAGCAGAGCTGGGGGGGTGAGAGAAAAAGTAACATTTAGAGGGAATAAGGAAAAAGAAAGTTGGACAGGCAACAACATGGCATTCAGGTCCTACAGGTAAAGTCAGTCGAATGTTTATTTTACCATTACTGCCCGCTAAGGCCCGTGGTTAAAGGAGCAGGCAGGCGATACGGTACGATATTAACCTAAAAAAATATAATCTACAGTAAATGCTACTCACTGAGCGATCGCTTTCACGCCATCTCTCCTGGCTTCTGTGAAGCTCGCCTCCTTATGGTTGATGGCGCACATCTGCCGGAGGCCTTCGAGGATCTAACACAGACAAACGTTGGGCACACCATCCCAGCCTCGTACCTAAATACTACCTTAAGGCCCCCAAAACACACCTGATTCAGTTTGCTCTGGATCATGAACGCGGGCAGACAGCCGAGGGCGAGGGCAGATCCACAGCGAGTGAGCATATGTGGACTCTTCAGCCATTCGACGTACTGCGATACCAGGAAATCTACACGTGTTCACACAACAAAACAAACAGGCATCACTCTCAGATTCAGACATACGGTAGAACAAAATGACACAGGAAACAACAGTCAACTCAACCCTGCATTTGAGCGTTAGCCTGGTCTGGCTCGGCCCGGTAGTACTCGTCACTGAGTGCCGACAAGCCTGATATCACTGCAGCCTGCAGGCAAAGGAAACAGATTGTGGCACTCTCCAACAAAAATAACCAAATGAATGTGTGCGCAAACTAATCCATCTAGAAAGGTCTAAGCTTCTTTGCGGATGGTCGATTAATATTTAATTAGCGGGTAAAATAAAATTGACAATCATTATGAATGGATGGTAAAATGGACAGGCGGCTTCGGTGCGACGCCAGAAGCCAGCTGAGCCGGAGGGCAAAGTTGTGGGGCGTCATGGAGACCCAAATGGGCCTCCGCCATCGGGTGGCTGGGCTGAGCCGCAGGCAGGGTGAGGCGCTTTCTGGTGGAGCTGCTCCTCCTCCGTGTCAAATGTCAGCCAAGGCATTTTGGGAGCCCCGTAAACTGAACCCCAACTCACCCGGAAGACATTCCTATCTGATCTAGCCTGGGAACAGCTCAGGATCCCCTGGATGAGCCCCTCCAAGTGCTGCTGGGGAGGCCTGGGGCCAACACGAAGAGAAGCTGGATAAAAAGGAAAACCTTACCAAAACATTGTCCTTCACACCCCTAGAGAGCAGATGGAGACTCTTTATGCAGTCGTCAATGAACCACTGCCAGCCAGCTGCAACACAAAGACGCAGCAGACGTTTAGCTCCAAAACGAAACGTTCAAAAATGTTCAAAAAAGGCTGTTGACTCACTGATCACAGGCTCGTTCTTAAAAGGCATTTTGGACAAGGACAGCTTCTCTATCAGAGTGCACACTGTAGACAAACAACAAGATTATGAGAACTAGCAGAGCTGCGGACGCGTCTTCTGTTTATTGTGATGCGCCATTAAATGTCATTTTGGACCTACTTGCTGGCCTCATTAGTGCGCCACCAAAACCCCTATAAAAAAATAAAAGTTATACTGAAATGAAGCCAAACAAAAGTACTTAAATATTTATCCGTACACACTGCCGTGTTCTTACCTGTACTGTTTTCTGTCGTGGAGCTAAAAGTGATTGAACAAAAGGATATCAGCGCGAGACCCAACTTTGACCTGAATGTTCAACCGAACTGAAACTCCATAAAGAAACCTACCGTCTGGTGAATGGCCTTTAATGCGTCCACACATTCTGGAGACAAAGTGTCCACCACGGACCTGTCGCACAAATAAGAGCAGACCAATGATGACCCGTGGATGACCTTTTTAACCTTTCAACTATTATCATTTGCTGTGACTACTTTCTCTCAAGGATCTGTTGCTTGGGCGGTTCTGGTCTACCTGTTGGTCTGCAGGCCCAGCCTGTAGAGAGCATGTGTGATCTCTGCACATGCCAGGATGGCTCCATGGCGACTGTGGAGATCAATACCAGTTGCCATGGGCAACAGCTGGAGCAGAACTGAGACCAGCATGGGGGGGAAGAGCATTGCACATTTACTCGCAATCAATAATTATAAGCTGGAACAGTTTTCAAACAGGCACTTTAATAAGCTATTCATTTTGTCCATTGCCTCGGGAACGGGTAACGCGACCTGCTCTTTACCTGTTGTTGCCATATAATCAGGCACTTGAGGCGTCAGGTTGTGAAGCGCTTTAGCGGCGAGCTCTCGGATCACACTGTAAACGCATGAAAAGGAAATCGTGTTGTGCTCAGAGCCTCGCATTTCATCAATGAGTACAGAGCAAAACAAGAACTTACATGTCCCAGTGGTTGATCTTCTTGGACATCAAATGATCGATCATGGCCTTGGTGTACTCGGGGAAACTAGCTACATAGACACTTTGGAGAGGAGCAGAAGCATTCAGCTTGGAAGCTGCTAATACCAACAGAGAATTAAAAAAAGGGAGATCATGGGATGAGCAAAATGTAAACATTTATGAAATGTTTTGGAGTCCTCTCTATTTTCTCCGTCCAAACAAAGTGGCACTGAAACTGAAATCAGGACCTGCATCACCGAGGATTGTTGGGACACGATTAGGATGCTGTCACTGCTGTTCTAAATGCAGTTTTCACAAGATACGTGGACCTAAGATGTGGTGATAACGGCTAAAGGGAGTCAATATTAAGATGCACAATCTCTCACCTAATGTTCAGATAGCAGTTGGTGAGATTCCCAACAGCAAAGTAGTCTGCTGCAGTCAGGATGTCGATACCGTGAGGAAACGTCCCCTGAGACACAAAGCAAGCAATAAAGAGCCGCGACATCCTCAGAGAACAGAGTAAAAAACCGTCGCTGATATTTGTTACTAAGCAGGTGAATCTGAGTTGGGAAGCAAGTGACATAAAAAAAATAAAGAAAAGCTTCCACTATCAAGGCAAGTTTGAACAAGAGATGAATATTTGGAGCAAATAAGATTCAAATCACAGTAAATCTGTTGATCACAGTGCGCATGTAGCAAGAACAGCAATCACAAACCTGTCTGCCGACATTCTCCTGGAAGGCGGCCTGCGACGAGAAAGACATGAGACGTGATCATTTTCCTGTGCTGCGCTCGCATTACATCAGTATCTAAAGCTCAGGTCGCTGATCAGAGAACTCACGGAGGCAGCTCTGCGGCAGTTGACATTTCGGTCAAACACGGTTGTTATCAGCAAAGCACTGCAGGGAGAAAGACAGCATGGGAACGGTGAGACTTGTCCCTGCAGACGCAGGAAAGGAGGCGATCCTTCCATTTCACAGCACTCAAAAACGTTTCACGTGTAAACAACGAGTAATAAGAGTTCTTCCACTTTAGCTTTCTAAATATGTGTACATGTCCAGGTATTTATCTACTACGAATATGTTTTAGCCTATTTTCCACACCTGGTTATCTTCCCCACATTCCCTCCACTGAGGAGCCGATGTTTTCACCTGTGACTGTTGGTTGGCTGGTTGACTGGCTGTTTGTTAGCAGAATTGAGTGGGTGTCTGTCTCTGTGTGGCCCTGTGATTCGCTGGCGAGGCGTCCGAGGGCGCACCCCGCCTCTCGCCCATAGCAAGCTGGGATCAGCTCCTGAAACTCCCGCGACCCGCAAAGTGGCTGTAGGCGAGACGATCGTCTCGAACAGTTTATATAGTTATTTCTTGACTATTTAATCAGTTCTTTAATGGTTGAAAGCATTTGTGCACTACTTTGTGAACATATGTAATACATGTAAGACGGCCCTGAAAGTTCTAACCTACATTCCCACTCGCTGAGGCAGGAAAGTCTGAAATATGCAAAACAAGTACCAACTTTACGAGTTGGACAGAAACGGGTGGGATCGATAGGCCTTGGGGATATGAGCCCTACTACTCCCTGGAGCGTATCTGTGCCGACAGTCTTCATCTTTCACTGGAGGCACGAACCGTGTGTCCCTGTCCCACAGCAACATCTTCATAATTCAATAAGATACAAGTGTCTTAGATCGAAGTGATGACTTAGTGTGGCTTGTATCATCAGCTTGAAAGCGGACCTCTTGTTTCACCCTCTGAAGAACATTCTGAATTCTACAGCCTCGACAATCAATGCGTACGCAGTGCAGCTGCATGTTACACGACTGCATGACCCCAAGTAGCTGTCCCGTATTTTAAAAAGTCAGAGTTTTCCTGCGAATGTCATCAAGCTGCGATGAACAGAGCAGGAACCAGCTTGTCTGAGGCTTTGCTGCCAAAAGCGACCGAAACCTACAGCAGCAGGCGAAACCTGGCAGTCCTGTAGGCTAGATAGGGTGTTGTCGTGACTGTTGACGCTAATGGTAGTCACAGGGGTTCAAACTGACACTGCAGAGCTGCTCTGCACAGTCAGAGTCCACAGGTCTGTACATGCACCGAGAGAGGAGAATGATCAAGCAGAGGAAAGACCATTACTATTGCTAAACACTTGAACGAATGACAACTGGCACATATCTCACCGCTTGCTTTTAATTGTCTTGGTTCCGAAACGTGACTACCGCCATCTTAGCCCTCAGAATCCACTCTTTGATGTCAATACGCGATAAAACAAAGTTAAATCTGACTCCGCAATATTTTTAAAATATTGTTATTTTTCCTTGCGTGTAAAGCATTTTCCACTCCTATGTTTTCATGTAGCAAATCGTTTTTTTGTTTTAAATGCATCCTGGTGAGCCGGTGCCCCTGCCGTCGTCACCACATGCAGAGACGCACGACGCTGCCCAACATGTCCTACACGGCTGATATTTTAAAACTTCATGTTCCTAACAAAAAAGATCAACGGCATGTAAATATTTCACAGAAAGATCAAATGGGAACAAGGAAAACCATCCATGATGATCTACAGGGAAAAGTGTGTGGTTATGTGTGAGCGTGCAAAGCTGAAAACTGGTTTCAAGCAGTAAATAAGAGCTTTGCAAACCATCAGCACAATTTTTAATGACCTTAATGCTACCTTAAGAACTCTGACGGATTCCTGTCTTTCTTTTCGTGACTTGCTTACCTGTATATACAGAGCCGTGCTTAAAGTATTGGACCTGATCCTGGTTTCCTCTGTGCTTGTACTACTAAAGTGACAACCTGAGTACACATTAATTTGCAAGTTTTAAATGTTGCATGTAACCAATAATGGCATATTTACTAGTTGGTGAGGTGCAAGCTGCTGCTTAGCCGGCGGAAGAACGTTTTACGATCGTCTGGAGTTGATCCCGGATGAGTTTTTGGGATAATATTCTATGAATGAGTCCAAAGTTTAGAAGAACCGTCTGAAGACAGAGGGGCCTGTTATGTCTGGTGCAAACCAAAAAAGAAAATGGCACCTACAGTTAGATGGAGATGCATTGATGCTTCAATTCCAGGATATGTTTTTGCCATAATCGAAGGAAGTGATTATTTCGTCTCTCTAATCGGAACTTTTGTAGGAGGTTGCCAGGTTGTCTGTGAAAGACCCTGACCCTGTTCACAACTAAAGCAGGTCTGTTCAGAGGAGTGGGTCAAACAGCCACCACAGATATGAGCTGTGGTTTCCGGAAGGCTTAAAGGGCACAACCAGCTGTGACGTCCGAGGAGGGGGAATTTCAGACCGGTCAATTATCAATTAATAACCTTTGAATAAAGATTAAAGCTAAATCAACTTCTCGGGTTTGCAGTCATCTTTGTGATGGATTGTGTCGTTTAGTACGGTAATTATAGCCAAAGTTGATGCAGTGAGTTTACAAGCGCAGCAAGAGCTAATTAGCATGGCCGAGTGTGTGAAGTATCCCTGCAATCAGTTGAAATCACTCGCTCGGTTTGGTTAGGGTGCGCTCATGGTGTAGTTTTGCACAGATTGAGGGCAGAAGAATGTTTTATGCTGCATTTGGAAGCAAGAAGATGGTTACCTGGCGAGCTGAGTGACGAAAGGCTTGAGCTCCTTGGGCTCGTAAGCCCTGGCGAAAGACCAGCACACGTAGCAGGCAGCGTCGCGCACGTTTTGGCCAACACTGCACGCTCCCCGCTTCTCCTCATATGTCATGGATTTGATAATGAGAGGCACAACTGCAAGCAGACAGCAGAAACAGATGAGTAATATTTAAAAAATGAAAAATAAAAACAACAGTGACAGCAGTGCAGAAACACAAGTTGTGTTGTGTCCCGGTCCTGTGGAGTCCATCCCACAGATTACATCGGAATTTAATGTCCAACATTGCCCACAGGTGTGAATTGTCTTTTTCCATTTCTTTTCCATGCACTTCAACGTATTTCCTGCGCGCTGAGATGTTCCAATCTGGAATCTCAGATTTCACATTAAGCCTGTGAAACATCTTCTTCTTCCAGCTTGTCCCATCAGAGGTCGCCACAGCAAATCAACTTGATCCACTTCACCCTGGCCTTTGCATAAACTTCTGAAACTAGTGAAGGCGGCGCCGATCAAGCCCATCATGACGAACCAAACCAGGAGTCTGTGGGGGCCTTTTTTCCACATGAACTGGTAGCAATGTGTTTCCTTTGAAACAGGAATGGCAGCTAAAGAGAAAAGATCCGCAATGCTCGCCAGCGCTAAAGGAGGGAACAACCGCAATGGACTCTGCTAAAAGTAAATAATACGGTGGAGCCACTGGTGTCAACCTGCGTGTTGACAATGTTTGTTTAAGTATTGTCACAGCCAAGAGGCAGACAAACGGTCTGCACTACAGGTCCTAGTTAGCAAAATGGCTTTGTGACAGTTTGTTTTACGTAATCCACTCGAGACAATGTGAATCTTTTTTTATTATCAAATTCAAGATTGTTTTCATCCAACCCGACCCACAGGATAGTCCTCGCCCCCATCAGCAGCATCGATGAGCTCATTTGCTGCCTGTCTGCAGTATCTTTGTAAAGGGAAGTGATTTGGGAACATTTGGATTCAGAGCGCAGAATTGCTTATTGGAGGTTAATTTCTGTAAAGATTTAAAATCTGCTGCACAGCTTCCTTGAACACTCCACATATCAAACGTTACGCCACGCTCACCGAGATCAGCATCAGCTTGACCCGCGACTATGAAAATGTGATGCTAATCTTGTCCGTTTGCGAATAAACTTCCCTGGAAACTTTGTAAAGTGTAAACCCACAGCTGTGCAGACGACACCAGTGTGGTCTTTTTCATAAAGTGACAAATGGAGGCGGGGGGGGGGGGGCGATGGCGAGCAAGTTATACCTCATCTCATCATGTAAATCATTGCTTGAGGCTTGACTAATATCAGGTGCATCAATGTTGCCTGAGGGCCCTGCTGTTTAGGCTGAAGCCCCGCCCACCCAGTGAGACAACACCTTGGAGAGAGAAACTCACCACACAACTATCATCCCCAAGTACGGCACACACACGCACCATCCCCACGCACACACATTCTGAACTTTTTAACGCCTACCGGAGTGGACATCCTGACCGGTCACCAGCGCCAGCTACGCTCTAACTCTCTGGAGGCTGAAGACGGCGAAGACGACACCGTCGCTACAATCAGGTAAATTTATTTGATAGATTTTTATCGTTTCCTCTTTAGGATGGAAGGGGACTAAAGTTAGACGTATTCCATTCTATACTTTTAGAAATGAATGTGGTTTGCTCAATGTCAGTCTGCGTATTTAAGGCGCGTAACGCAACGTATGCACCTGTTACCTATGGATCGTAATAAGCCTCCAGTTGTAGCGTCGCACGGAAACACATGCAAAGCTGTAGGTACCTGGCTTCTACAGATAAAAGATAAAAACAGAAAGTATTGGTTTATATATATATATATATATATATACACATATATAAATACGGTATATAAAAGGTTTATGTAAATAAACTGGTATTAAAAGTAACAAAAATACTAGCCACCCCGGCTTCACAGGAATCATGAAATAATATGAGGGGGGGGGGAACGGTTTTGACTGGATAATATTCAAAGTGAAGAAACAGACTAAGACAGGCATTTTGGAATAGATCTCAGCTCTTAGGGAGGGAGTGGTTTTATGCGCTACTACAGTTGGTAAAGAAACTTGAGTGACGACTTCTTGCGAAAGTTCATGACAAGCAGGTTCCTCCACGCGGCGAGCAGCACAGCTTCACACACAGCTTTAGGTCACGTTTCATTTAAGCGAAATTCAGGCCGCCTGAGATGCCACATTCGTCATTGGCATCGTTAGAATATCGTCTTTAAAACGCAAGCTCCTAACATTGCGCAGAACACCGAGAGGAAATGCTCCTCATCTGCATGCTGGCGTGCTCCTCAAACGATGACGTTTTGGAGCGCCCGCAGTCGTAGTCATGGGAAGCAGGTGTCTGGTATTTCCCACGCCACCAGCGTAGGGTTTGTAGTAAGCTTGCGTGAAAGCAAGTCTCTGCACGCCCTCCAACGCCAAGTCTGCCCAGCCACTTGCCTTTACAGGATAGTGTGGCTAGACGAGTGGCGCAGTATCCGAACGCATAGGCAGGTGGAGAGGCATGAAAGCGGCAGTCAATCAACCGAACCCTGTATGATGCATACGCATCATCATCAATCATGCGACGACATCTTTGCATAAACTGCTTGGGTTTTCATATTTCACCTTTTCTGTTAGCTGTCGAACTCGCCGCGAGTAGCAGTTGTAGAAATACGTTAGCCTGAGGGTGTAGTGTTTTGTGCAGCATGAGATTTTTCTGCCTAAGCAGTTTAGGAAATTGTTGAGAGAGAGAGAGAGAGAGAGAGAGAGACTTCCACTGAGAGTCACCTAAACCAGTCAAACAACTATGTTTGTTCTTCACTTGACGGTCGGGTCAGTGAGAATCTGATGCAAAAGCTGCAAAGACTAATGAGCTTCTCCTACAACATCCACGCTTTCAACATTCCCCAAACAGCTTCAGTGAAAAGACGGCCGTATAGAAACCGATTTCCCAACTTCAATCCGCCATTTTTTCTCTTTCAGAAAACGTGCTTTCAAGCCAGGATGGATACGGAACAGGAACGCAAGCCAAAAAGGCCGCATTACATTCCCCGTCCTCCAGGCAAACCCTTCAAGTACCAGTGTTTCCAGTGTCCTTTCACATGCAATGAAAAGTCTCATCTCTTCAACCACATGAAGTACAACTTGTGTGAAAACTCCATTTCCCTGGTATCGCAGAAAAGCGGGCAAACGCGCAGGCAGTTCAAGCCGATAGAAAAGGGAGCTCCTGTGAAAGCAAAGGACTGCCCAAGCCCCGAGTCAACCGTTGAGGATGACAGTCCGGGGAAACACGCAGCAGAGGCGAGCAAGCCCGAGATCAGAGATGACATGGAAGAAACAGACATTGGGCGTGACATTCCAGACGTTAAGGACAGGTTGAGTGTGACAAAGTCAAACATAGCAGCAGAGAGCGAGCACAGGGAGAACAATGAAGCCGAGTCGCCGCCTCGCCCTTCTGCTTTTTCTCCCGTCACACCCAAAGGTGACGGCGCAGAAGCCTTGAAGCCACCTGTGCAGCAGTCAGAGGACTCACAGGCTCCGGGTTCCACTTTCAGTCATCCAGGTTTCCCTTGGGGAAGAATCCCGTCCTCCCTTCCACCGAAGCCATTCCCCCCTCCCATGGTTCCCGAATACTCTCCTTATGTCCTAGCAGAGCGGCCCATGTACCAACCATACTATCTCCAGGCAAGCCACCATGCAAATGAGCCAAACCCTCAGTCTCTGCAGCCTCATTTTTTGGATCCCCCGAGGCCTGTGGCACCACAACCCATTGGCCCACCCCACGCGCCACTATTTCCTCCATACCCATATCCATACTGCCACTCTCTTCACCCGGGGCCCCCTCTGCATTATGCCCTGTACAGACCCCATGAGCTCGCCATGCCAATGACAGGATCGAGATACCTTCCTTTGGATCTGTATGGTCCAGGCTTTGGGCCCAAGGATTATGACTTGTACATGCACCCGCCTCCCAGTCACGACACATCTACACAGGAAAAGAGCAGCCAAGGACAAAATGGAGACAAGGAAACCAGGCTGAGCCCCAAAGAGGGATGTTCTGCATTGGGCTCCCCTGACAGACCCGGTCATGCACATGTCATCCAGAAAGGCCCGGAGGCCCAGAACTACACCGACATGGGCGAGTCAGAGAGAGACGCCCAACCAGGGCACACAGCGACAGCTGACCCAAGACAGGTGGAGTCTGCAGAAAGCTTGCTGCAGTTGAAAAATCAGCATGCCGACAGAGAGTAAGTAATAACAATAAAATATTCTTCTTCTATTGCTCGCAATTATATTATTCGCTCTGTTAACGGCTGATTTTTGGCTTCTCTTCCTCAGATCGGCGGCGGAAAGCAGGCATTCCATTCTTGAACCACGTCCTGAAAATACATCAGAACTGGATGGTAAAGACAGAAGAGAAGATTTGGTCCCCCTCAACTTATCAACAAGGCCCACGGACAAAGAGAAAACTCCATCTGATCGCAGACAGAATTATTGCTCATACACAGAGAAATTAAAGCGAGAAGAGCTGCCGCTGAACCTCAGCACAAGAGCTCCTTACAGCAGCCCCGTAGACTCTGCCCCGAGCACCTCCGGAGATCTTCAGCAAAGGCCAGATCCTGAGCTGGATGAAGAGCCCTGGGACCAGAGGCAGACTGCAGCGCTGGCCCTCTGCCAGCTGGCCATTGCGCGCTCGGCTCCCACTTCCTGCGTCTTCGCCGCTGCAGACGCGCCCTCGGGAGGTTGCACAGAGACAAGCGGCTCCGGCTCTCCGAAGAAGACCAAGCACGCAATCAAGGGCAAGGCGGCGAGCACGAAACGAGCAAACGGTGGCCGGCATGAAAACAACTGCCATAAACCGAAGAAGAGAGCGAAAGCATCAAGGCGGGCCCTGAGGAGACGGCCTCGTTTCTGCTGACCGAATGTCTCCAACCTACCGCGAACCTCAACATCAAAAGATCAACTTACTGAACACTTTACTGGAAAGAAAAAAAAAAACCATCACTCGGCACTGAAAGAGTTGATTATTGAGTGTGGGCAGATGTGACGCGTTTACAGAAGTGTCAAAAGGTCACAAAGAGGCAATGGTTGAATGCAAAGACTCTTTCATACACTGTATGTGTGTGTGTGTGTGTGTGTGTTGTTCTCTCACTAATTTGATTAAGGTGAAAGGCTAGGGTTGTCAATAAATCTATCAGGACGTTCTGGAAAGAATGGCAATGGACGACGCATTATTAACTGTAAAAGATCTCATGAATAAGTAAATAAAATAAAAACACTCTGCATGCGATAGTCTATTTATCTTGAGCCATTACTGCATAGATTTGTGGGGCCGTACCATCTGGCAGTCGAGACGGAAGCAGCAGTCCTCTCCTACCAAGTTCTGCCAGCGCCAGGCAGCCTCCATGCCAAGCTTTGTCCGTGTCCTGGAAGCTTGAATAAGAGCAAAGGCACAACTTGCGTCAAAGCGCTCTGTTGTGGAAACTATTGTAGAAACGATACATTAAAAAAAGAGACGTATACGTATATAAAAACCTACGTGAAACAATCCAGCACTGATCCAACCACTTCATCTGCCAGCTCCTTGGGAAGCCTCCCAGTCACTCTCCCAATACTGCAAATAAGGTAAATAAGAGACTTAGAAAACACACATTTGAATACCATAACACATTAACTATTTTCCGGTACATAAAAAAGATGAAAGACAAGCAGAAACAAGTTTTTTTTTTCTTATATGTTACCCCTTTGCTGCAGACCAGCGCACAATTGTTTCTTTATCTTTCAGTCCCACCAGCAGATGCTCTGAAAAATTACATGCAAATTAGGTTTTTTTCCCCCAGAGTGCAAGCACTACAATAAAGAAACCATTTTAATGTCAAGTGGAGGCCACAGCTCACCAATAACAGTCTCTACCTCCTCAGGAATGTCATAGTCCTCTTCCTGCTGCCCCGTCTCCACATCAGGAGTTACAGCAGCAGCAGCGACGACGGCGGACTGAGACATGCAGAGGTTTGCCGCTAGAGAACGACTGCCTCTCTGGTACCTGAGAAAAAAGCAGGTGAACCAATGTAAACAACGCATCTGCCTGTCAGACACACAAAGGTGACGTTAACGGTGAGATATTATACACATACACACACACACACACACCATGACATCAATCATGAAGAAAAAAAATAACAACATTAGAGGGCAACAGTTGGAGAAACGTTCAACAGGCTTTCAGGCTGACCTCCAAGCAGCCACGCGGGGTTTGAGGAAGGTGAGGCCGAGCCTCTGGATTAGTTTGACGCTCAGCTTCTTCAGCATCGCCTGGGTGCTCTCCGACAGACGCTTCTGTTCCAGACACTGCAGGACTGGAGGAGCTGGGAATAAATATCCACATCCATATTATTCATTGTAAGACGAGACTGTGTTTGCGCAGGAATATAAATACACTTTTGTGCATGTCTGGTGAGCAATTCTCACCAGAATTAAGGTGTAAATCTTTCAAGATACAGTACAGTAATACCTTGACATACGAGTATAATTCGTTTCTGAACCGAGCTCCTCACTCAAATCGCTCCAAAGTCAATTACATTTGTAAAATAACCGAAATTGCATTTAGCCGTTTCAGGCAGTCTAAGAACACTCAAATCAACGTGTTAGTTTTTTTTTTATTGCTATATAGATACACACACAAAATGATATATCATATTACTGTAATATAAAACGTGTTTTAATTATGTTTTACCTTCAAGACAGACGATAGCACTAACAGCATTGTGCTGTTAGGAAAATCTAGAACACATGGCTGCCTGTGTGGTTATGCATTTAGATTTTTTTTTTTTTAAATATCATATGATATACGGATTCAAATATCTCCCCAATGGCACGGAGCATTTTGATAAATAAATAAAAAATGCAAATACAAATTATTCGGTTGCTTCTTGCAAAATCAACTAAACAGAGCACGACTGTCATCGACACGCACTCGGTTCTCACATTGATCAAAGTCTTGATTTATTACTGCATAGAAACATGACCTACCATACTGTAGGAGGTCGTGTCGTTTTCCGTGTTTGAAAAGCTTAGCCTAGGAGATATAAATATCAGACTCAGACGCAACAGAGGACAAATGACAGCAGCAACACTTGGGAAGGAATCACAAATGTAGAAATGGTGAATATTTCACTGACAAACTAAAATAAAACTCCCAAGAACACATTTTTACCAGTGAATGCTTCTAGAGATCCTATATATATATATATAGGATCTCTAGAAGCATTTAACCCTAATCTACATATACCCAAATCAATGTACAAATAACACACAAGCACGGGTCCTGTAGGCTTGTTGTCTGAACACACAGTCCGTTTTGAATGCCCTAAGAGCCAGATAAGCTGCAGCCGGGTTGACGCCACACAGATAAGCATAAAGAGTGGCCTTCTGAACATGTTAAGCTACTTTATGTGCCAATGATATGACCGCAATGCTCGTTGCTCGAGGGCTGAATAGCATTTCCTTAGCCGACACACCAAGTGATTTGAAAACACCTTTCAATATAAAAAGAAGATTTGCATCACAGGTGTGAAAAAAAAAAAAAGAAAAAGTGTCAGTACAACTTAACTTTTTCATTTGTCAAAGCAACAGTTTAGCTTTAAGCAGTGAAATAAACTGACGGGAAGTCACTTGATGCAACAGGTCCCCCACACATGCAGCAGGTGCATCACACACCTGCCAGAACACACCCAGGCATCGTGCCAGACACAGGAGAGCACACAAATTCCCCCGGCTTCCCACTTCACACAGACAGGTGTGCACGCAACACCACATGCTTTAGCGTGACCGCTGGATGTGTGTGTGTGTGTGTGTGTGTGTGTTTACCAGAGACTGCAGCACACCATCCAGCACCACAATGTCCGCCAATGACTGGTCACTGGCCTGCGCTACTGTCTGGAGGCACCAATCCAAAAAGCCTCCGAGGCACTTCTGTTTCACGTCGGGGCGAGTCATGAACCTGCACATTCATGCACAATAAAGGAGCAATGAAAGACGGCAATGAACATTACGCAACTAATCCTGCCCTCTACTGGCTGGAAAACCAATTACAGCCCGTAACTGGTTACAGAACTGGATTTCCATATTTCTAAATAGATTAATAAGTCTTTTGACTTTTGAGTCTGTGGTTTGCCCGACATGTGAGAAAAATTATGAAGTTCAAAATGTGAAAAACTGGTATTTCCTTGCCCAACCACAGATGCCATCGTTAGTGCTAAAATTGACTTTGATCAACTTACTTTGATACGAGTACAGATGCAGCAATCCTTGAACTATCCGTGACGAGCAGATAAGACTGGGAAAAAATAAAAATAAATGAAGTCATTCACACCGTCTGATAGTATCTAAAAAATGATGGAGCCAATTTAAATACAGCAAAGACATGAAGCTAGTGGTAACACTTATTTTGTGGCTCCGTGTCACAGCGCACACAGAATCATTCTTAACACAAAACACGTTCAAAACTTATCCTACACTTTACTCGCCTTTGCAATGGCTAGAATACGATCCATGGTGGACTCTCTGGCGCCGGCGTCGTCGCCGTCTGAGGCAAGATTGCCATCCAGACGATAAAGATCAAAAGGTATAAGGCAGGTCATGGACAGCCACAACAAAAGTATGTACCGGGTTTCCCAAGTCTGAAATAAGGAGACAGAAACATAGCTGATTACTACATGTTTGATAAAACTGATTCTCATGTCCTGCCACTCAAGTCCATTTCATGGCAACCTGACATTACAAAGCGCATCTCAGACCTGCAGCAACGCGATCAGACTCACTGCAGTGTCTTTAGGATCTTGTCTGGACAGCAGGTCCAGAACCGGGTGAACATCTGCCACCTCATGGGGTAAAAGCTGCATGAAGATCTTATATCCTCTGACCTGCCAAGGAATAAACACATAAATATGAACAAACTCGAGACAGGTTTGCAGGTGTCATGCAGTCTGATGGGATTTTGACAACAGCTGATGTGGACCAGGCCTGTTTTTCCACTAACCTTACTGATGATGGAGAGATACTTGAAGCTCAAATGAACAAGTGACGGGGGAGACTTCTCGCTCGTTATAAAAGCCAGTATCATGTTCAACATCCAGTCTAAGAAAAGAAGAAGACGCAGATATAAGGACGCACTTTTCGGATAAATTTGAGAATTGAATCCGCACCACCTGCTAAGACTTGCAACCTCACTGTAGCCAGAGTAAACAGGATCATGAGAGACCCCGCATCATCCAAAATGGACGACGTCGTCTCAGACGAGCAGCACTAATATACATTTAATTTAAGGTTACTTTCTTAACGTACCTAGGTGTGGGTCCAGGAGATGGGGCTGCTCTTGGTATCTGTTCATTATCACTGTGGGGGGGGGGGGGTTAAAGGCAGTGTGATGACTCTAGGACATTTGTGAACCCATCCATTTCCAAACATTAATTCGAAATGCATTTATTTTGGGCTTCATGACTGTCTCACCCAAGAACTTAACGCTGGTGATTTCGACGGCGCACGGGTCCTGGTGGAGCTTCGGGAGGCTGGAGATGAGGGCTCTGGTCTCTTCGCTGTCACCGAAGCAGCCCAGCGCGCTGACAATAGCATCCGACTCTCCTTCCTCGCCGCCGGAACACTCGTTCTCCGTCTCCGTCTCATTTAAGACCATTGCGTCAGATTTCAATCCTCAATAAGCGTCTTGGTTGCAGATGCTAAGCGTTAATGTTACAATTTATAGGCCGGTTAGCGCGCTGATATAATGTATGGCTAGCCAGGGGATGGGCTGTAGCAGACAGATGTATCTTCCTCGTTGCTGTTTTAAGTTTGTTTGCCTATAAAATGCTTTACTGCCCCCTGCTGGATATGGTAGGAACACCATCAATTCTACTTTCAAGACGATTTAGTTAGTCAAATATCGACAACAAAAAGGGATCAAAGATGAAGAAAGTTCTCACAGCATAACCCAAAATTCAGTTTTGGACAAAGCTTTATTTGTTTCCTGTAACAGATAAGTAAGCCAGATGAACGAAGGCTGAAGCGCTGTTGTAGACAATCTATGGAAGTTATTACATAACATACAGAATGCAAAAAACAACAACAGTAGACTGTCTCTCTCTAAACATATTCAAAAATAATGCATCTTTTTTAATTACTAGATAACACATCAGAATCGTATCTCTTCAACAAACAGACACAATGTTTTTGTGTCAAATCAGCACCCATCAATAATATATTTCTGCTCTTAAGACTACATGTGAATTTGAGTGCAATCATTTGAGTAAGTCCTTCATAATCTTAATTGAAGAGCCCCTGTAGCCACCACCAAAGTGGTTCCAGTGATTTAGATAATGAAAAAGTTGGTAAAGCTGTTTTCTCTTTGCGAAGCCTGGTGCTTGAGGAATCTTCTCATGGTAGGCAGAGTAAAAACAGTTGTTGAAGCCACCAAACATCCCTGAAATACTCAGCTCAAACTCTGAATGGCCATAGAAGGAGGCTGGATCAAAGACGACTGGGCCATCGGAGGACTCTGCCACATTGCCTCCCCATAAGTCTCCGTGGAGGAGAGCGGGGACAATGTCCACATCGTGGAAGAACTGAGGGATCTTTAGCTGTAAATTAAAAACACAGTATGGAAGCTAGTCGCGCCGTCATAGGGATGTGTGGCCTGCTTTATTTTCATGAGTGGAGGGTGCACCTGTAGCTCAGCCCATAGTTCTCTGGCTTCCCTGTCTCCGTACGATTTCTCCACCATGCCGAGCTGGTGTTGCAGCCTCTGCCGGGAGTAAAATGTCGCCCAGTCATCCATCCACTCATTTTCCTAGGGAGGTAGGGAACGAAAATAAAGGTTAAAGATAAGGTTATGTAGGTGAAGATTTCTGCAGTTTGGCGCTGTTTTCTCGAGAGAAACGCCGCTTTTACCAGTGGTAAATATCCACAGCATGTAACGACACCGAAGCCAAATTGTTCAACGGCAGTCACCTCTGACTTCCCAGCTCCTTTTCCTGTGTGCAGGAAAATAAGTTATACGTTGAATGTTAATTAAGCAGAAGTTCACTCTGACTAAACCTAAGTGTTAGCTACTGGCTAGTATTTGGTAGAAGAATGATTTATGTAATTTACCCACTGTGTGCTGCTCTTTTCTTAATCTTTCCAGTTGTCTCTTATTGGAATCATGTAGATCAGCCAGCTGCTCTCCTAAGTGCTTCGAGTACCTAGACGTGGAATATACACACAGAATTTCATTAAAAAAAATAAATCTATATATTCAAACTGACATCTGCCGGTACTCTGATCAGCATTCTATGGAATAATGTCACTAAGCTACTCTTACTTGGAAAGGCCTCTCATGTCCAGATGTTCCATCACAAAGACACAGCCGCCTGTGTCAAGCTCAATCACCCTTATTGGATTGGGAACTTTAACCGTTTCTGTCCTTTGAAGAGCCTCCAAACTGGCCTTCTCCCCATCAAACATTAATTTGGCCTGACCGAAACAAACAAATTTGTCTATTGAGCAGTGCAGAGAGATGGATATAGTCTAGGTTGATAAAAGAAACACAAGATATTAAAAAGAAATGTGTATGGGTCTCAATTTCTTTCAATTACAGAAGTTAGGTGGCAATCAAACACTTGGATGTGTGACAATGTTTATGAATATGATATACACGAAACAGGGTAAAAGTAAACACAATGTACCTCGTTCTTGTGGTTGGTCTTTACAAACACTGTCCCGGTGTCAGTGTGGTAACTGTGGCCCTCGCTAATACACCCTCCTCCAGATTGACCAGCTGATTTCAGCATGGTGGTCCCTAACTCTTTCTTTAACTTCGCTTCCATGGTCATTGTCATTACCCAAAACCAAGAATGACGATGGCGTTAGAAAAATGCAGCTGAACGGTAGATTCCAAGGCTTTGGGGGGCGTTTTGACCATTTCCGTCATGCGAACCAATCAGGAAGCTTTCTGGCACGGTAAACACATTTTGTTCCGTATACAGGTGTAAATGTAACCAATCATAAACAAGAACGCGACGATTGGCTTTCACTCTGTCCTATCAGAGTGAAGCGTTGCGGTCACGTGAAAGTAACCGTGGTGCCGAGTGACTCTACGTTAGCTACATGCTAGCATGCTACGACTGGCTTCGCGATGCTGTTGGAAAAGCGAAATGAATGGTAATGACATTTGTCTGGTTCTTGGAGCAACTAGCGTCGGAAAAACATTACTGCTGAAACGTCTTCAACATATCCTTTCTGCCCAACCGATTTATTTTTATATAGAACTTAAATTCAATACATGAAAAAGAAATGCTGAATGTTGGATAGCATAATTAGCCAGCAAGCTAGCTGCGCGAGAGTATTAGTAGTAAGCCTCAACTTGTTATATTACAGAGATATAAGCAATAATATAACATAGGACAATAACTGATAGTTGAAGGAGCATTCTGCTTTCAGAAAGGCCTTCGCTTTTTGCTATAGATTACTGTGGAACAGAGTAAGAGGGAAAGATGGATTCAAGTGCAGTAAAAAGTACAGGAGATGCTTTTCATCAAAAGTGCAGTAGCTGACTTATAACAAATTACTGAGTACCAAGACCGTAGTATAAGTAAAGCGAGTATTTTGGGATATGTTTTGCACTTGTAACACTGTATCTATGATGTTGAGCTAATCAAACTGATTAGCTTATTGCAAACAGCTGATAAATTGTTTACCATAATTTGTCAATAAACTTAACATATGTAGCGTTGGGCATATGGGGCCAAACGATTGTTGCCAAAGCCGACAACGCCACTTCAGGACTTTCAACCTGAAGATCTATTTAATTTGGTGCCCAGCTCGCTCTAGCGGGTTTCCCGACGGCACTTACGCACAGGCCCGCTCACACTGAAGACCAGCACGGCATTAGTAATTCAAAAGATTTATTTAACACCCTAAAAACTTCCTTAAAAACACTCTACGAACAAAACTAACAGAAGAAAAGGGGAGACAAAACTAACAAATGAAAGGAGAGACAATGCAGTGACAGTCTGTACGGCCAACCCGCCTTCGAGACGGGGAAAACACAAAATGAGGACTTGGAACGAGGGAGGGGGAAGCACCTATATACGCCGCCGCCCCCCCCCCCCCCCCCCCAATCAGTGGTAAATGGGCCACAGGTGCTCCCTCCCACACCTGCCTGCCCAATTAACCCCAATCATCCGGTTACACATACAATGGGAGTTGAATCATTTTGCCTCATATGACAATATCTAAAGTGGAGAATTAAGAAAATAAAAATGTAATTTGTGTTTTTAATGACAAAGAAAGCAAAGTTGTGACTTCTCTGGGTCACTTTTCAATCTCTCTTGGAATCCTTGGCTGCAGCTCAAACATTCTCATAATATACTTCTCTGCTGATTTTTGTTAATATATTAGCGTCAATTTTGCAAGACAGTTTTTGACAGAAACTATAACTTTCTTAACTGATTGAATACTTCAACAGCTTCTAGTAAACTTTTTTTTTTTACTTTGAACTGCTCCGTCTGAATGTTTTTCTTAGCCGATGTTCACAGCTCAGTTTGCGTGGCGTTGGTGAGCTGGGGGAACCTCCTTCTACTCTTCCTACGGTAATATTACCGTTTGGACAAATTGGCAGGCACGAGTTTGGATGCGACATGTCGCTCATCTTTGTAACGTTGTACTTTAATACGTGCACAGGTGGGAACCAACCTGACGGACTTGACGTTGAAGAGGAAGAAGAAGGTGACATTGAGAGAGCTGGGAGGCTGCATGGGCCCCATATGGCCGAGTTACTTCAGAGACTGCTCTTCTGTTATTGTACGTTCTTTCTTTGCATACTGCATATATCTGATGGTGGTGGTGGGGGGGGGGGGGTAAAATGGATTTCTGGAATTCTTTTTTTTTTTTACAGTTCATGGTGGACTCAGTCAACATTTCTCAGATATCCTCATCCTGTATCCAGCTACTGTCCGTCCTCTCTGCTGAGCCTCTGTTCAGCGTTTCTGTGCTAATTCTCTTCAACAAGAGGTAATAGCAAGACGTGCTAATCAATAGCTGCCGTCGGTGGATTCAGCGCAGCATTCGCTCCATTAAGTTCTTTTTTTTTTTTTTCTTCACAGAGACATGCCTTGCACTATGAGTCTCGTAGAACTCAAATCACTGTTCAGAATGGATGACATCATTGCATCTGCCGCTCAGCCGATCACAACGCTGGAAGTCAGCGCACGTTCCGGACAGGGACTCCAGGACGTGCTGAGCTGGCTGGAGTCCATCACGGTCAAGTGAAGTGCTGTGCGTCAGTTCCTCGCTGAGTGGCACGACTGCCAAAGGATTATGAATGATGACCTGAAAGCCCTCGTCAGCATGAGATCGCTGTATTCTCAGCGTCCAAAGACTGTTCAGGCCGTTTAAGGGCATTTAATAATAATATATTTACTGTTGGGAGTGAAAGCAAGAAGAATGTTGCTGCTGCATCTTTGTTTCCTTGTAAACTTGCATACCGCTCATAACGGCGACGGGGCAAAGAGATGCTTGCATCCTGGCAGGGTGAAACGTTTGCACGGTTAGTGACTGTGAAATCAAATAAGCTCACACACGTCACTTAAACCATTTCTGAATCAGAAGAGGTTACTTTGTGTGACAGTCAGTTCGCAGTCATCGCCAGCAGGGGGCTCAAAATGAACCCAAAACTGGGTGCTGGGAAAAGGGAGTGGTGACTTTTGTATTAAATGTATTTAAAAGAGACAATTCTAAATAATAAAAACCAACTGAAGAATGACACAGTGTTATATTTATACCCTTATATTTGATGAGTCAGTGGTTCACCAAGCAATGAATAAAACTCATACCGATACACTTTCTCGTATAATCTTGTAACGGATCACAAGCACGTCCTCCAAGCTATCATTTCCTTCAGGGGAAACCCAGCAATGTATTTCACTGCAGTAAAAACCATGTTCACATCAATTATGTCAGCAAATCTGGTCGTACAGAGTCAGCCAAGTCTCATGCGGCGACATTTCAATGCATGGGGGGAGGTCTGACAGGAATCGTGTGCAGTCGAACCCGTCGCCCAAACGGCTGACTGAGCAGGAGACTGGCGGAAAGTTAACCAAAACTGTGCTTTTATACATCTGAATATTAACTTACAATAAACTGTGGCCTTAAACAAGTTTTATATGACACTAATGGATTCTGATATAAAAGGCATGTCCTCTGTTATGCCCTAGTACTACATTCATGGCAACATGAGCAGGAAAGGTAGATGCAGCAAAAAGCAGAACCAGCTTTCACCAATTTAAGGGTTACTGTATTATACCACAATATAAAAACAGCTGAGAATAGTTTCATTCGGGTCCTTGGGGCCGTAGTTCAGTCCTTGATTAGAATTGCGTTTGACAAGCGCAGCCTATTGGCTATTCCCCTTTTTTTATTTCCCATAAAGTATTATCGTTGGTCATCACAAGAAAGGGTTTTGACTTAATTCTGAGGCCTGCGATTCATCAGCGCTGACTGACGAAAAGGGCAACAAGGGCTCGGGCAGGACCCCTGGCAGGTCCAGACGGGTCTGGGTGGGGTGAGTGAGAGATGAAGGCAGGCTGGCAGGCTGGTGGCTCACAGGCAGGGGAAAGGAGGCACTGTAAGGAAGCGAGGCGCCGTTTGTGGTCGAGGAGGTGCCCATCTGATTCATAGATAGTTTTGGAGGCTCTGTTTGGAATGGATTGTTGGCTGAAGGAGCACTCAGGGCTGCAAAAAAAAAAGAGTTAGAATTACAATCAATATTTCCCCAACTGGTGCTTTAAAAAGGTGCGAAAACATCTCCTGGGAACTTCGATGTTTTAGCACCCCTGAAAGCATCAAAATTGTTCCAAAATAAGTTCTATATTTGTCTGCCCATGTTAAATTATCCTACGTATATTATGCTGTAGACGTCGTGGGTGAGACCGCAGAAACCGTTGTGCACTCAATTTGCTCGCTCGCTTCCCGGTGTGTCGTAAAAACACATCACGTAAACAGACAAACAACAGGCGAGTGCGTTCGTGAAGTCGAGCTGTCCCGAGTCGCAAAGGTCGTAAGTCGACGACCCCCCCTGTGCAAGCTAAAATTCAATCGGTATCATCAATGCACTCATCAAAGCTGTGACAATTGGTTCACATCAATTTGCACATCATTTGTGTCTTAAAGCGAACTGAGGTTGCAGCCGTTAAAACAAACAGCTTTTCTGGAATGCCTGCGAACACACAGATATTGTTGCCTCACTGGCCAATAAATACCTGTTAGAAAAGGGTTGGTGAGCTTCGCTGGAGGATTTGCTGTGATCAAGGTTTCCAGGTTTACTAGAGAAGCTGCTGCGGGGCCCAGGAAGGCCTCAGGTGTCCGGCGAGGGCTGGAGGAAACCAGGCTTTCTCCGAGACGCGACATGTCAAATAGTTCAGGGCTGCCATCCCCTCGCCCGTTCATATCCACCAGACCTCCATCCATGGCCTCATCAAACAGATCCCCATCTAATAGCAACAAAAAAAAAAAAAGGTGGTTCTAACATCACCAGCATGCAAAATGTAAAGAATCCCAATGGGAGCCACTGTATCATTTACCCGTGGGGCTTCCAGTTCGGGGAGACAGTTGCTGGCCTGCTCTTCGTTCTGATGAGACTAAAAATGGGTCGAGTCCTGTCGGATCTAGAAAGACACCAAAATGTAATGTCATTTATTTATGGTGTATGTTTGGGTTAAGGCTTTATGGGTCCCCTTCACGCTCATAAACCCACCTTTGGTGGCACCCAAGCCCCATTCCCGGCCTGGGGCGCTAATTCTGGAGGGATTTCTAGGCGGGCCGTCCCAAGGCTCAAGTGGAGGTTCCCAAGGTGGAGGGGGGCTGCTGGAAACTGGTGGTGCCATCCAGGGAGAGTCCTGTCTTGAGGTGTTGCTGCTGCCTTCTTTAATAACAGAGAAGGGAATTACAGGAAGTTTGATTTTATTACCGCCGCCAAGGAGGTTATGTTTTTAACGGAGTTTGTCTGTTAGCAGGGCTACGGAAAAACTGCTGGATGGATCTTGATGGGGAGAAAATCTGAACATTGGTCTTGGTCTAATTTAGATCCCATTAAATGTTGAGATCGATCCGGATCCCCGTCCCAATAAAAATAAAAATAATCTGGATCTTCCCATTTACTTACCAATAAATTAATATCTTGCAAAATATGCATTCAATTCACTCACCAAAAATCACGAGTCATAAAGGGGTCCGATATGCACTATCATGCAAAAAGGTCTTCTGGATCAGATCCAGAATGAGATCAGGAAAAAAAAAAACCTTTAACATTGAAAACCCCATTCATGGATTCAAAATCAGCTAAAAATCTACTCCGATTCACTTTTACTTTTCACGGTTGGTGTATAAAGATACTAAGAACAATTTAGAACCTTTTAGTGATGATCCAGATCACCATGTGGACGGTGTAAATCCAGTTATGAGTGCAATGAGCTGCTTGGTGGAGGTTTGCGCTCTCTGAGTGCTTTTCTAGTTTTAGCATGTGAACATAGTACAAACAGATATTTTTTTTTACAATATCTACGCCAGCATTTCCTTCATCAGGCTACACAGGGTTCTTCAAAGAACAAATATTTGCACGACTGATATTGACCATATATGACATAGAATTTAGCACCTTAACACAGAGCCAGTAAAATCTGAGGCTCACCAATGGAGTCCCAGGGGACTGGCCCCCGCAGGCGAGCAGCTGCCCCGTGTGGGCCGTCATTCCATTCGTCGTAACTTGGAGGCTGCTCTGAGGGAACCGCAAATACATCTACTAGGTCCATGAATGCGGTCTGACCCAATCGGCAGGAAGGAAAATTGTGTCAGTTCAGTCACACACACACACGGGCAGCAAGTTTGAATGGAAGCATATTATTAGAAGCACCAGTTATTATTAGAAGCATATTGTGATCACCTTATAGCAGGGGTCCCCAACCACCGGGCCGCGGCCCGGTACCGGTCCGTGAGGCATTTGTTACCGGGCCGCAAAGAAAGAACAACTAATGTATACAATTTCCGTTGTATCGATTATTAGCGTCTAAAACGTGTTTTATTTTGAAAAACGACCGGATTTTCTCCAACGTAACAATCGCGTCTTGATACGTTGCTAAAAAAAACAGCCGTGAACTCGCGAAAATTAATAAAAAGAAACAAAAGTCTTTGGAGAGCTTCTTTGCTAAGGAGAAAAGTCCTACTGAGGAGGAAGAAGAGGCGCCAACGACCTCCAAGAAGAGAAACCAGGACTAAGACTCGGGTATTAACAGCTGATTCGCTCTGTTAACAGCAATGAAGGGTTCAAAAAGTTCTGCTTCGGCACATTAAGACCAGAACCCGGATTAAAAGACAAGAATGTGGAATTTATGAAACAAAAAACCATGAAGGACAGAAGTAATTATTGGGTCCACAATTTATGGTGAGTAGATATTGTGTAACTATTAATTATTTATTTAATAGTTATTGCAAGTGCATAATAGAAAGTTTATTCGTAAGATTATATTCCTCTTTTTAAATTTAATTACCGGTATACCCCCCCGCCCCCGGTCCGCGAAAAGATTTCACGGCATGAAACCGGTCCATGGCAGGAAAAAGGTTGGGGACCGCTGCCTTATAGCACTTGATTTTAATGGGAATGGTCATTTTTGCCATTTCATTTTCTCTGATAAAATACAAATCATGATGCTGTAATTTGTTTTTTTTGTTGTTGGGCATTGAACCAAACAATCACACATTTGGGCCAAGTTTCATCTCGCATCACATTCCGTCATTCGTTATTGTATTGTTTCCTTAGCCGCGCTGCAATTCTGATTCAATCTGATCGCTGGTTAGACAGAAACATCCAAGACTGAAATGCATTTGTGTATTATTTTAACCATCTATTACGGTAGTCCCATCCCCAATATTTCATACCCCGCCTTTAGAATCCATCTCACGTTTGCTCCGCTCCAGAGCTGTCTGGAGCATCGACTCGTCTCCTTGGCGGCTGAGTTGTTCCTGTCACAGATACAAACACATTGGCATCTTTTTTTGGGCACGACAGGCAGATTTGGGGGGGGGCAATTTGACAATATCGTCACGTCGGCCTGTATCTTTGACTAAAAGACGGCACACGAGCAAAAAATATATAAATACAAATAGAAAATGGTGATTTCCACTTTCAGCAACACACGACCCAATGACATGTAAACGTGATCAATGGAGTCAAACCTAAAAATTCCCTGATCTGGAAGTGGACAGTCACAGAAATCTGCCTTCTCTGTGCAAATTTGGGCTTCAAAATTTGGCTTCCAAGCATTGCTCCAAGCAGTTCCCTATAAAATCAAGCTCACCTGCTGGTGTTCCTCTTTGCTCAGGTCCAGGGCTATCTGGAGCTGGGTCTCCTCGTCGATTTCCTGCGTGGGGGCTACGCGTTTCACGGGCTTCTGGGTCGTGGACAGAGCAGAGGACTGCAATCAGCATTTTGTCAGCGAAAGTCCGAATATCAGGAAGCCTTATTAATAGTACATTGCATGCAGTTGGACAGGTCCTCCCTAACAGAAATGGATTCAGCTCCACGCCAGCAGAGATCAGAGTGTGTCCGGCGTGGGTGAATCGCACAACTGGATGAAGAGGAGAGACCCAGCTGTTAGTGGAACGGTAGGATGAAAGCATTGATTAGTCATGGATGAGAGCTCAACATTGCTTTTGCTGTTCGGGGGGATGAGCTTGATTAGTACGTGCAGTTGTTCCTCAGAATGGTCCAGACTGCACCGGTGAGGTTGGCTGTCAAAGTACCGAAGCAACAGGAGACGTGCTAGAAAAGCAAAGAATGGCTCATCCCTGGTCTTGGTATGTTTGTACCTTCCGGGTCTCCTCCTTGCTGAGAGTCAAAGCCATCTGGAGTTGGGTTTGTTCATCGATGGCCACTGTAGGCGGCGACTACAGTCAAGCAGGAAGGATTAGAAATGCAGCTAATCAAAAGGCACAGAAAAAAAAAAAAAAAAACCATGCTCGATTCCTCTTTCTGAAATAAATAGAACAGGTGACGGGGCGATTTCGAAAATAGGTGGATTTAGAAGTCTGATGGTGAAAACGCAACTAATTGGTGTGATTGAACGCGAAAGCTCGCAATGTGTGGAAGAGTCAAAGCCACGTCTTCAACCGAGAGTCAAAGTCGACCGAAATGATCCAGGAAAGTTGTTCAGGAAAACCTAATCGGCAGGCAAGCCAGTTCATTTTGCTGCTCGACTGTTGACACAGTGCAGATAATAGTGATTCATGTCAGGCTATTGTGTCAAGCGGTCCGTCGTCATGGTGACAACGCATATATGACCAACGTTCAGACCTCACCATTGTAGTTTTTTTTTCTTAATGTAATTAACAAATAATGAGTTTTGGGTTCCAGTTTCAGTAAACTGCATATTTTCTCTGGCTCTTGCAGCTACAGTGGAATTTAAGGCTGCCCAACCCGCCAAATCCCACTAACCACTGCTGCCCTCGCCAAGGCTGCGGATCAATGCGCACATCCTGTCTGGCTACTCAGCCGTGCACTCGTCAGTGAGAAACCCCCTTTTAGACACTGATTAGTCAAAGTGCCATTATTGACCACGTAAGATCACGATATCACTTTCAGTTCAAAGGTCTAGGAAATAATGGTGCCATGGAAACTGCCAGTGGGAGCGCCTCACCTCCGTGACACACCGCGTCCAAGCCTGTGTGTGGGACAAATGCCACTTCATCAGGAGCAGGACAGCTAGGCTTGTGTGTATGAAAGGCCTGTGTGTGTGTGTGTGTGTGTGTGTGTGTGCCCTCGCAGTCAGAGATACCTTTTCACTTTCCTCTCGGCTCATGGCCAGCGCCAGCTGCAGCTGCAGCTCCTCTTCCCCGCTCGTCGTGGGACGGGCTTGCTCCATGTCCGGACCGACCCGGGGAGAGGAAGACGAGGCTGCAGGGACGGACAAGGAGCAAAAAAAGGGATTGGATGCTTGGCACACGGATGTAGACAGAAACACTGATGGCTGGAAACTGGGAGGAAGGGAGAAGATGGAAAAGGATGAAACGTTTCAGCCTGTCTTTCAAAGGTCGGAGCGGACCTGGTTCTGTTTGAGCATGCTAATGTTCCCGCGGTCGTTGCCCTTTGCTGGCCACGGTCTGCCTCGCTCCGCCTGCTGTGAGAACAATGGTGCGCCTGTGTGGAAAGTCAGGGTGGCGGAGGGGTCGGGGAATGGACGGGTTGGACAAGGGCCCACCTTAGGACTTAGGACCCCGATTCATGTGGGTGGGTTTATTTCTTTTAGAGAGCAGCAGGCCATAAGTCGGCCATGTCAGGTCTCAGAAACATGTCATCTCCACTGTGCTGCCCCTCAATATCCCCCCCCCGCCTGATCTGGAATGCTCTCTGGCAAATTAGCTGCTGCCAGCATCCTGACACCGCCCCCTCCGCCCGCGCCACCGCCCAAACACTCCAACCATGCATCAGACTCCTGGAATCCATGAGACACCCACATAGCCATCTTTATTATACGCTACGCTGCAGATCACGCAACCGAACACGAAGCGGAAAAAACGCCACGGAGACATTTGGCGATTTGATGGTAGTTCAAATCAGCTGCGGTCTGTCCATTCGCCCCAATGAAAAGAAGACCTCGATCGTAAGTAATAATGCCTTCAATATCGTTGAATAAAACACATCACCTCACAAAAACGTTCACCCCTGGCTGAGGCAAGCTCAAACAGGGCCTCGTCTCTTTTGTACATCCAGTTTGGCTGACACGCATGTGAACAGGAGAATGAAAGGAAAGCCGGTGACCCGCCATCAGCACAGCAAAACCCGGAGCATTTTCTCTTTAGAAACATCCAAGGCGAGAAAAAAAAGAGCAAATCTATTAACCCCTTCTCGGGGTGTAAATGTTGAGATGAAAAATCTAACTGAGTTTCCATTAGCCTTTCTCATCAGCCCAACAAATGCAAAACGGAAAGTGAACAAGGACTCAGGAAGTACATGCGTGTCGTTTCCTGTCATTTCTAGATGCTATTTGACTCATTCTGATCACGGTACGGCGGATTATCAGGTATAATCAAGGTGAGGTAAAAAACAACCAAAAAAAAACAATAGTTCAACCTTCTATCTACTCACAGTAAAAGGAGGATGGTGTGCTTCTGCACGTGCCAAACTCATCGGCGTGAAGCCGTGCCGAGCTGGGATGGCCGGCGTGGCGCCCCGGGTATGGAGGCGGCAGGGATCCAGAGCCTGAGCCACTGCTGACCCCCACCATGCGCGTCTTGGTCTTGAGCGCTTGGCTCCTCTCCTTCGTCAGCTTCTCCTCGTCTCGCAGCAGAGACACCAGGTTCTTGGACTTCTCTCGGACATTTATACCCTGGTCGCGTCCGTCCCGATCTATGTACTGGAAGTCTCTGAGCGTCTGGATGGTGTACACGTTTTCACGGCATTCCTGGGCCACGCGCTCAGAGCCCGTTTTGATCAGGTAGTCCAGCAGGGTCAGGGCCTTGTAAACATGCCTCCAGTTTTTGCCGTGGTCGTTGAGCCGCTTCCAGATCATATCCAGGACCTCAGTGAAGGCCACGACATTGAAGGTGAGGTCTGCAATCTCAGACATGAGAGAGCTGGACGGGCCCCAGGGGTCGTTGGAGGTGGCCTCTCGGACCTTGATCTCGGCCTCTGTGTAGCTGTTGACCATGTTTTTCATTTGGCGGCGGAGCGACGAGGTCTGCATGATGGCGGCAGAGTTGCACCGGTGGCAGAAGGTATAAAGGAGAACAGCAGGCCTCTGGCACGGCCGCTTGCTAGAAACCAGTAAACCGGGTGGTGGTGGTGGTGGGGGGGGGGGGGGGGGGGGGAATGCAGAGGAAACTTCCTTTAACAGGGAACTTCAGAGAAAGGTGTGATCCTGCTGGGAGAGAATGCACAAATTAGAGGCTAAACATTGTTACGCTTCCTTTCATAAACCATCGCTAACGGCACTCGCAACAAGCGGCCCGGATAGTTTTTGTTTTGTTTTTTTTGCAGGCAGCAAAGATGATTTGGAAAGTAAGACGACCGACTCAGGCCCTCTGAGTGATGTGAAACTCAACACCTTGGCTCAGTTTTGTTTTCCGGCGACTCGGAGGTGATGACAGCGCACTGTTCCCGAAGAAGAAGCGATCGGATCAGCTGCCGGGCACATTTTTTTTCTCAGTTGAATTTTTTTTGGGGGAAAAAGGAATCTTTTGGTCCCGGTAAAAACAAAGAGTATCCTGTTGTGTATAAGGAGGGTCATCAGAAGCGAGGGAGGGGCTCAACTGCCCTTCTTTTTCTGACCCGATTACATCATCACAGCAGCAATATAGGCCTTTGAGCATCTGAAGACTCACAGCATGCACAGGTTACACCCAGCAGAACAAAAAATAATAATTAATCTTAATTTAAAAATATTTCTTTTGAAAGAGATCTCCGCTTTGCCCGGACTTCCCCGCACAAAATAAGGCCAGTGAGTCAAGTGTTGGTGATAACTGATCAATAATCCATCCCTTCACTCTACACTAAAGCGCTGTGTCATGATTAAGCAATACTAAAATATTATAAAGGGAGCGATGGCTTTCAAGGGGCTCATTTCTTTTTCTTTTCTTTTTTTTACAATAAAATGTCAAATTATTTTTCTAAATGCCAAAATCTTGACGTGGCCATGAGTAAATTCCACTAAATTGGTTTGTCGCTATGAGAGCCTAAAAATAGTGTCAGTGATTTAATCCAAGTTCCCAGTTTGATCTACTGGTTCCCAGAAGGGGAAGCTCAAATAAAAATGTGACATTCCTGATGACATATCAGCGTGGCAGCGGAACCGAACCTCGGGCCACGATCCTAATCCGATCCGTTTGGTTTGGTTCTGAACTCAGCCATAATGAAGATTATTTCCGGTGAAGGCTAAAATAATCGGATTACATTTAGGAAAAACAACTGCTACAATCAAGACACATGCAGCAATCTGTCAAAAATCAACC
>NW_027180732.1:0-39917 GCF_040956055.1 Brachionichthys hirsutus | reverse complement strand
GAGGAGACAAAGACAAGTTAGAGAGGGGAGCTCTGGAGGAGGAGACAAAGACACGTTAAAGAGGGGAGCTCTGGAGGAGGAGACAAAGACACGTTAGAGAGGGGAGATCTGGAGGAGGAGACAAAGACACGTTAGAGAGGGGAGCTCTGGAGGAGGAGACAAAGACACGTTAGAGAGGGGAGATCTGGAGGAGGAGACAGAGACACGTTAGAGAGGGGAGCTCTGGAGGAGGAGACAAAGACATGTTAGAGAGGGGAGCTCTGGAAGAGGAGACAAAGACACGTTAGAGAGGGGAGCTCTGGAGGAGGAGACAAAGACACGTTAGAGAGGGGAGCTCTGGAGGAGGAGACAAAGACACGTTAGAGAGGGGAGCTCTGCAGGAGGAGACAAAGACACGTTAGAGAGGGGAGATCTGGAGGAGGAGACAAAGACAAGTTAGAGAGGGGAGCTCTGGAGGAGGAGACAGAGACACGTTAGAGTGGGGAGCTCTGGAGGAGGAGACAAAGACACGTTAGAGAGGGGAGCTCTGGAGGAGGAGACAAAGACACGTTAGAGAGGGGAGATCTGGAGGAGGAGACAAAGACAAGTTAGAGAGGGGAGCTCTGGAGGAGGAGACAAAGACACGTTAGAGAGGGGAGCTCTGGAGGAGGAGACAAAGACACGTTAGAGAGGGGAGATCTGGAGGAGGAGACAAAGACACGTTAGAGAGGGGAGCTCTGGAGGAGGAGACAAAGACACGTTAGAGTGGGGAGCTCTGGAGGAGGAGACAAAGACACGTTAGAGAGGGGAGCTCTGGAGGAGGAGACAAAGACACGTTAGAGAGGGGAGCTCTGGAGAAGACAAAGACACGTTAGAGAGGGGAGCTCTGGAGGAGGAGACAAAGACACGTTAGAGAGGGGATCTCTGGAGGAGGAGACAAAGACACGTTAGAGAGGGGAGCTCTGGAGGAGGAGACAAAGACACGTTAGAGAGGGGAGCTCTGGAGGAGGAGACAAAGACATGTTAGAGTGGGGAGCTCTGGAGGAGGAGACAAAGACACGTTAGAGAGGGGAGCTCTGGAGGAGGAGACAAAGACACGTTAGAGAGGGGAGATCTGGAGGAGGAGACAAAGACACGTTAGAGAGGGGAGCTCTGGAGGAGGAGACAAAGACACGTTAGAGTGGGGAGCTCTGGAGGAGGAGACAAAGACACGTTAGAGAGGGGAGCTCTGGAGGAGGAGACAAAGACACGTTAGAGAGGGGAGCTCTGGAGAAGACAAAGACACCTTAGAGAGGGGAGCTCTGGAGGAGGAGACAAAGACACGTTAGAGAGGGGATCTCTGGAGGAGGAGACAAAGACACGTTAGAGAGGGGAGCTCTGGAGGAGGAGACAAAGACACGTTAGAGAGGGGAGCTCTGGAGGAGGAGACAAAGACATGTTAGAGTGGGGAGCTCTGGAGGAGGAGACAAAGACACGTTAGAGAGGGGAGCTCTGGAGGAGGAGACAAAGACACGTTAGAGAGGGGAGCTCTGGAGAAGACAAAGACACGTTAGAGAGGGGAGCTCTGGAGGAGGAGACAAAGACACGTTAGAGAGGGGAGCTCTGGAGGAGACAAAGACACGTTAGAGAGGGGAGCTCTGGAGGAGGAGACAAAGACAAGTTAGAGAGGGGAGCTCTGGAGGAGGAGACAAAGACACGTCATCAGGAGTCACTGTTGTCGCCAGAGACACTGAAACGACGCAAATAAACCTCAGAGGAGAGGAGACGACAAAAGAAGGGAGGAGCAGAGGAGAAGAAGACTGAAGGAGAGAAGAGGACAGAGAGGTAAAGGACAGAGTGTGTCTCTGTGTGTGGGTCAGAAACAGCAGAGGAACATGAAGGTTGTTGGTTTGAAACTCCACCAGGTGATGTGCTTCTACCTGTTCTCAGCAGAGAGCTCCTCCCATACTCCAGATACTTCCTCCCCCACTCAGGACACTCCTGGGTGAAGTAATACTTCAAGTATTCCATCTTAGCTCTATCATGATCCAATCTGTGTTTGGTGATGACAGCCTTAGGACTGGGAGCGATCCATGTCTCCGTCTTCAGGTCCAGGACGATGAAGTCTTCTCCATTATAACCATACTGACGAAAACCAGTGACCTCTCCAGTCTCATCGTCCCACTCACAGCCGTACATCACCTGGACAATGTGGACACCTGAGAGAGAGACAGACTCCAGTCATCGACCTGGTCCTCACTGGACCCAGCAGAACCAGCAGAACCAGCAGAACCAGTCTGTGTCCTGGAGCTTTAGAAACCCAGCAGTGATGCAAAAGGGTTCCTGCAGAGGTGTGTGTGTGTGTGTGTGTGTGTGTGTGTGTGTGTGTGTGTGTGTGTGTTTACTTCCTACAGCATGAACACAACATTTAATAAAGACAAACAAACCTTCTGATTGGTTGAAGCGCTTCTTTAAAGTTTCCATGTTGAATTTGTTCCGTTCTTGGTTCACCACTTCGTTCCTCGTCTCTTCGGTCCAGTACTCTGGATGCTCTGCTGTGACTTTGTCCATCCAGTCCTGTTTGGGTTCTGCTCTCTTGGTCTTACTGTCATAGTGAAACATCTGGACGTCATCGATCAAACCAACGGACACAAACTCCGGGAAGTTTGAGACTCCAGAAGACGCCGTGTGGAAATACTTCAAAGAGTGAGTCTCTGAAAGAAAAACCAGAATCACGATCTGAAGGTTGAACCTGTTTCCACCTGATGACATCACTTCCTGCTCTCCACTCACACCTGAACCTGTGACCGATGACAACTTCTGGTTCTGATTACAGGTTTGAACTCTGAGGCTCCTGCAGCTGAAACCCAGCAGAACTTCTTCTTCTATGGTTTCACAAAGTCGCGCTGGTCATTTTCCACCATCAGCTGATAACTGGCATCATTTTCAAGGCCAGATGTCGGAGAGTTTGTGAATTAAAACGGTTTGACCCTAAAGATTTGGGTTTCAGCACCACAACAAATAAAGGTGTGACCCGGTCCCGAAACACCGTCAGGTCCTGATGGGCAGAACCTGCAGAACCCAAAGCCTGTTTCACTCACAACAGATTTTGTGATGAATATTTCTCATTAATATTAATACATTTAATATTTGAAGGACACGGTTCTATATAAGAAAGAACGCCAGTCTAACATTGGTTATAACAGCAGTTATAACACCAGTTATAATACCAGTTATAATACCAGTTATACCAGTCTAACATCAGTTATAACACCAGTTATAATACAAGTTATAATACCAGTTATAATACCAGTCTAACATCGGTTATAACACCAGTTATCACACCGGTTATAACACAAGTTATAACACTAGTTATAATATCCGTTACAGTCTGGATTCAGAGCGGATTCTGATCCTCTGACGTTCCAACATTCCCTCCATCATCAGCTGACGTCTCTTCCTTCTCGTCCTGGTTCTAACAGTTGGTTCTGTTCAGGTATCAACAGGAAGGTTCTCTGATTTGTTCTCTTTGAGTTCTGACACTTCCATTGTTGTTCTCCTCAGAACCTCCGCCGTCGTCTGAAGACGTGGACGTCCTGTTTCTGTGTCACGTCCAGAATGCTGAACAAATCCGTCCCCTGCTCATAGTTCGGTGTGGAAACCGTGCGGTCCAGTCCATGCTGGGTTCTGAGGCTGACACGGGTCAGAACCCATCCAAACGGATCAGGACATTTGTCAGCTGGAGAATAAAGCTGTCCACTCTCTGGTGGACAAACTCTATCATGAAGACGCAGCTTGGAAACCATCTCTAAACCGGTTTGTTGTTGGACCTCAGCAGAACCACCGACCGACACCAGCACACCTCCGTCATCAGGTCTGATGTCCGTCTGAGCCGGAGGTTCTGAACCCATCAAATTAAAGAGGACAAAGAAGGAAGAACTACCTCTGTCCTCCTGTCCCAGTTGGACCTGAAGTAAATGGACTTTACAGGAAGAACTTTAAGATGGCGGGTCGGTACCGTTTGGACATTTCTAGACTCCTAACATATCAGGAAGTCCAACAACAGAACCGTCAACCCAGAGAGCAGGATAGAAACTCACCTCCCACCGCCCCAGGTACACCTGTACCCAGAACCAGAACCAGAACCAGAACCAGAACCGAGGTCTTCATCGTGAACTGTCCCATCTGCAGCTCAAACAACAGAACAGCCACAAGATTCTTTAAAGCTTCCAGTCCGACCATCAAGGGTGAAGTGAGGACAAAACCCGAGAGGAGCGGACTTCCCCGTCCGTCTGAGCCAATCAGAATTTAGTCTGAGCCAATCAGAATTTAGTCTGAGCGATGACGTCGCTTGTATCCCGGCAGAACTGTCACAGGTTGTGAATCAAAAGCGAAAGTAGAATGGATCTTATTTTAAGCTGCGTCAGAGTCTTTGTTTGAGCGTCTCAGCAGGTTCTGAGTTCTGGACGCTGAAAACCTCTGGACCGACAGAAACGTGAGCCGCTGTTGATGTTTGATCCGGATGCTGCTCCGCTTTCTGCTCCACTTTCACTGCGCTCATGTTCCTGGTAGAGTCAATGCGGAATAATAAAAGTCCCACCTTGAGTTCTTCAGCTGAGACAACAGAACCCATGATCCGAACAGGGTCCATCTTTACCTGACAGGTTCTGCTGTTGGTGACGTCGAGGCTCGACCTGCTGGTCGTTACCTGAGCTCATCATTTAGTTTCAGTCAGGAAGTAAATGTTAGTTATATATTATATATTATTCATAGATCTCCTTTCACAGGCAAAAGGCCACAAAGTGCTTCACAACGCAATAAAGAAAAAATATATACAAAGTTACAGGAATGAATAATGTAAAGCGTCTTTGAGTTTCTGTAAGAAAAGCACAACATAAAACCAATGCAATATTATTATTGATTATAATTGATTATTAATATGAAGTATAATTTATTAGTATAATTATGAATTATAATTTGTTATTATTATGAATTATAATTTATTATTATGAATTATAATTTATTATTATGAATTATAATTTGTTATTATTATAAATTATAATTTATTATTAGGAATTATAATTTATTATTATTATTATGAATTATAATTTATTATTATGAATTATAATTTATTATTATTATGAATTATAATTGATTAGTATAATTATGGATTATAATGTATTATTATTATGAATTATAAAGTATTATTATTATCATTATGAATTATAATTTATTGTTATTATGGATTATAATTTATTATTATTATTTATTATTATTAGTATTAATTAATTTGCAGTCAGCATCTTAAGAAAGAGGATTTAGACCGGACAGGACGGGCTGTCCGACTCAGAGATGGTGTGATTCCCTCCATCTTCAGCTTCCCGGTTCCCCTCCAAAGAGGAGGCGTATCATCATCAATGTAAATATTCTATTATTGATCACAGTAGTCAGCCCTCCTTTTCTGGATTTATCAACAAATGTAAAATGTTTGCATTGTACCTTGAGAAATTGGAAAATACAAAACTGCTATAGAGTTAAGTCGTTATTTATTGTTTTAGGTTAAATGTTGTGATGCATCTATGCAAATTATAACATGCCTAGTTTTGTTTTGTAGTGTACAATCAATCAATCAATCAATCAACTCTTTATTACAGACACAATGGTCCAATTAAAAAGCACACATAACATTTACAACATTTACAACGTTTACACAGTAAACACAGTAATCCTATAATAACATCAGGTACCAATGACTCCAAATACCTGAGTTAAACTTCACAGCACTTAGGCTTGGCTGAGTCAGTGTTCTGATGATGTCATTCCCTGAGTCATGCAGCCGACATATAAACCTGTATGCAGGTGCCTCAGCTGAGCATTAAGGGTGTTAACCCCGACACCACAGAACATCTCACTGGTGCTGGACCATCTGGGCTTCCTGAGAAGTATCCGCATGCAGTCATTGTACGCCACCCTCAACTTCTGCATGCTGGCCTGGCCTGTACAGTATTTGAATGAAAGTGTTTTTTATTTCTGGCTGTACTTATGCTTAGATATCTCCATAGTATCTGTACATTTTATTTCTATATTTGTAATTGTCTACCGGCCAATCAGCAATAATTGTAAATCTGTATTTTAATTTGTTCAAAAAAAGTCAGCAAAAACGCAGGCTTGTGTAACCATGGCGACTTGTACCACCGACTGGAGGGAGGTGTCTGGTTTATTCACTTCCCTAAACCGACAAGCGACTATGATAAATGTCTGCTGGATCGAGCTGCAGAAGAACACGGCCAGTAGAATCCATTAAAAAAGTGAAATGAACAAGAGAAATAAAAATATGTCATCTATGCAGAAGTAATGTGTTAGTTTCTCCTTTTCCTCGGCCCCGGGGCCCTGACTTACTCCCAGCATGCATCAGTTACAGTGTGTGATGCTTTATATGTGATTAATCTGTGTGTGATTATTAACACAAAGTGTTTGTGTTGTTGTCTCACTTAAACCAGATGTAATTCTCTGTGGGAGTCTTGACAGTCTTTGTTTGACTGCTCTTGTCTTCTTTGAAGTTGTTGTTTGTTTGTTTTTCTTCTTTGAAGTTGTTGTTTGTTTGTTTTTCTTCTTTGAAGTTGTTGTTTTGTTTGTTTGTTTTTCTTCTTTGAAGTTGTTGTTTTGTCTGTTTGTTTTTCTTCTTTGAAGTTGTTGTTTTGTTTGTTTGTTTTTCTTTGAAGTTGTTGTTTGTTTGTTTTTCTTCTTTGAAGTTGTTGTTTTGTTTGTTTGTTTTTCTTCTTTGAAGTTGTTGTTTTGTTTGTTTGTTTTTCTTCTTTGAAGTATAAATAAAATTTCAGCGCGTTTCTCAGCGCAGACACCTGGACCCAGGTACGGAGCCGCGTCCAGACCCCCGTGTCCCGTACAGGCTCGGGGCGTGTCGGTGGAAGGCTTCGTGGTTCGGGCTCGGTCGGACCGGTTCGTTACGTTTCGCCTCCGGTTGTGTTTGTGTGTTTGTGTGGACGTCAGGGAGCGGACCGTCCCGGCGAGGCGCGCCCTGTGTTCGGTTCTGTGTTTAAATAGAACACAAACCCGACAGGGAGACATTTCCTGGTCCCGGCCCGTCCCGTCCCGGCTCAGAGCGTCCCGGCCCGGCCCGTCCGGCCGGCCGGTACAGATTTTTCTGTTTGCATCCCGGTGATAAGGAACCCGCACGTCTTCCTCTTGCTCGAACAGCGTCTGCGCACACTCGGATTGCTCAGATTACTCAGATTGCTCAGATTACTCAGAATACTCGGATTACTCAGATTACTCGGATTACTCAGATTACTCAGATTTTTCAGCTCGCCTCTTGTCTCCATTCCCCTCACTCTCCGTCTCTGATGAGGAGATTAGAACCCAAAGCTGGATAAAAGATTCTTTTCATATCTGCTGTTTTGTTTTAAGAGCTATGAAACAAACTGTGGAAAATACCCCCCCCCCCACCCCTATTTAGCACACGCACACAAACACAAACACACGCGCAAAGAGTCTGTAGACAGTTTTACAAATCATGGGGGGTGGCGCCCTCTAGCGGTGACAGGTTGAACTCATTATGGCCCGATCAGAGTTTTGGGCTTGCAGTACATCTTCACAGGCACATTATTGATCACTCCACACAGAACAAGCTCGATCGCGTCTGGTGGACGGTTCATTCCCAGCTCCTCCTGTCAACGCGATAAAGTTTACACCAAGCTCAGCTCTCTTGGAAGCAAAATGATACAACCCTCATTTATGTTTAGCAAGTCTGTTGTTTAAATATAGTATTTGTCAGCTGTTTGCATGAACCAAATCTAGGAGAAATCTACCGGTTTTTCCTCATTGGACAACAAAAGGCGACTGCAGCTCCAACGTTTTATACCCGCTGAACATTCCTCACAAGTGCACTGTTAAAAATTACAGAACTCCAGATTAACCATCACAGTCGGGTTGCCGGATTTCGTGGGCCTGGCTGGCCAAGCAGATGAGTGAAAGAATCTGGATCAAACTATTTTTTTTAACTATTAAAGGTCCGACATTATGAAAAACTCACTTCCCCATGTTTCTACACTATTCTGGTGATTTTGGGTCCTTATGGAAATGGAATGTTTTGCTCTCAATAGCAGGCATGTACCTTTACAAGCCTGCTTTCATTTATTTACAATAATGTACAATTGAAACCACGCCCCTAACCTGAATGAGGGTTGTGGTGAACGATTACACCGATTGAACAGAGTTCTGGACACTTCTTACATGTGCTCTACATTACAAGCCTCTTTGGCTACAAAGTCTAATCAGCCAGGCATACGTTCCATAAACGAGGCCGTCGTGGATCCGAGGATCCTCGACTCCTCGACTCCTCGACTCCTCGACTCCCCGTGACTTTGCAGTCGCCGCCTCAGTTGTTGAGATTCAGTGAAATCAAACTCAAACAACACAAATAGCAGCAGCAGATCCTCAAGCCTCTGACAACTTTCCAGATGAACTTATTTTTGCATTATTCATGTACTTTACCACTTTGGGTGGTACACAGTATACACTTTTCGCTCTCTGCAGGGAAGGCGGAATGACACGACGTGCTCTGCTGACTGTATTATCTCTCCTCTTAACGTGTGTCTTTATTCTGCAGCGGTGGCAGAAGTCGGGGACTCACCTGGAGCACCTCGTCTCTCGGTTCTGTCTGGACTCGGAGATGGCTCTGGATGGGATGGACTCGTCTCGTATGCTGGTCATCAGCCCCTGTGAACTGAGCGCGTACACACAGAGATGGGACGTGCCCTTCTCCTGACCCCTGGGCCTGTGGACAATTCAAAGACATCTGCTCTGACACAGTGAGGACGCATGAGCACCTCATGTCAGGGAGTTGTGGCTGAGCGGGAAGCTCCTGAAGACTTCCTGATGCCTCCTCACTGATTAGCATGAGAGGAAATCAGTGTGTGTCTGTCTGCTGTGACGCAAAACATTTCTAATCAATGAAATGTCACGTTTGTTACATCTGGAGATTAAAGTCTGTACGTTTGAGGCTTATGACACATTTGGGGAAGAAACGAACCGAGTGCACCTTAAAATCCTGATCTGTCAAAGAGAATACATCGTGAACATTATCAAGGCAGAGTAATTCTAAAGCACAGCTTGAGTTCTTCGTTTATCGCCGTCTGTGCTCGAGGTCCAACGATGAACTGGTGCAGCAGGTGAAACGGACTCTAACACGTCCGCGGGATGAATATCACTGTTTTATACCGAGGCTCCAAAGTCTGCTAGTGGCGACGCAGACCTGCGATAACATGCTCAAATGAAGCTTAGCTATATATACCATGTTTTTATTCACAAACCATGAGCATGTTGGCGTTGGTATGATTTTAATAATGCGTTAGACTAAAGTGCTGCTCCGACCAAAGCATGCTATCTCTGTTTTGCTAGTTTAACGGTAGCTCTTAGCATTAAACTATTAACTGCATTGATTTTATGACAGACTTTTAAACTGGCACAGCATTGGATACATTAAAATATTTGAGTAGCAGTGTCCACAGCAACATGTCAAATATTGGTGTGAACAATATTGATGCACTTGAGAATTGCAATTTCATGCTTAGTTGTAATGCGACTGGTTCTTACCAATCTCAATTTGTGATACATTCTACTGGATATCCTCTGTTGCATAAAAAGTAAAGTTTTTGTTTTTACTCAGAACCGTGTATTCTTTACAGTACTATCACAGTTTTCATGTTTTACTCACAATATTCTTTTTTAATATACGGTATTGTGATACACATTCTAATGTGGAGCTCATGACTTGGCAGCATTCCACCATGAAGAGGAACAGAGAAGTCTTATTCCTGCTGTGCTGGACTATTTCTCTCATAGATTGAGTGTGTGACAGCATCTGTATCTGAATTATTCATCTCGTCAGTGTTCCCTACATCGTTATTAGATCCTTAAACCCGACCTTTTGCTTGACCTTTCGTTGTTACACTAGGAGTATCGAGAAAGAAAGCAGCCAGAGAAAAGCCTTTGTTGCCATAAATTACAGGATTCATTCCTTCTAACTTAATCATGGAATTGATTAACTGGTCTCGTAGTGCGATCGATCACATTTTTTCACCCAAGCATGGGACGCCGGGCCGGGGGAGCCCACCTGTCCAGACGGGGCCCACGCAGCAGGCTACACCATGGATCCCTGGGAGAAATGGAGTGTTCTGTCTCACGGTCCTATCTGTAGAGGACACTGAAGATATTTGGCTGTTTGGCTTATTGGTGGGTGGGGGGGGGGGCATCTGCTAGTTGGGATGGGAGTTGCCCTGGAGTACCGGAAAGTCTCCAAGACAGCGGCTTTCAAAGTTCTGGATAAATTGACCATGGGTCTAAAAGTGCTCTTCGGTGCTCTGGGGGACCGTGTGGTGGCTCGAATCGAGGACCTGGGGAAGAGCTCAGGGATCAATCCAAGGAGGACCGGCAGGAACTATAAGGAGACATAATGTGTCTCCTTATAGTTCCTGCTGTTTCTACCCCAAAACACAGTCGTATGGTTCACATTCAGATCATAAATGTAACTTCAATGTAGTCGCCTTATAATTAGAAATCAAAGGATTGACAGGCAGATGAAGATAGATAGATAGATATAGATAGATAGATAGATAGATAGATAGATAGATAGATAGATAGATAGAGAGATAGATAGATAGATAGATAGATAGATAGATAGATAGATAGATAGATAGATAGATAGATAGATAGATAGAGAGATATATATAGAGGGATAGATAGATAGATAGATAGATAGATAGAGATAGATAGATAGATAGATGATAGATAGATAGATAGATAGATAGATAGATAGATAGATAGATAGATAGATAGATAGATGATAGATAGATAGATAGATAGATAGATAGATAGATAGATAGATAGATAGATAGATAGATAGATAGATAGATAAATAGAGATAGATAGGTAGATAGATGATAGATAGATAGATGATATATAGATATAGATAGATAGAGAGATGATAGATATAGATAGATGACAGAGAGAGAGAGAGAGAGATAGATAGATAGATAGATAGAGAGAGAGAGAGAGAGAGAGAGAGAGATAGATAGATAGATAGATAGATAGATAGATAGATAGATAGATAGATAGATAGATAGATAGATAGATAGATAGATAGATAGATAGATAGATGATTGATAGATAGATAGATAGAGAGGTAGATAGATGATAGATAGATAGATGATATATAGATATAGATAGATGGATATAGATAGATTATATATTTTATTAAAGTTAATATTTGGGAAACATAAACCAGAGGGGGGCGGTCTCGCAAAAAGGAAGAGGAGGAGAGAGCGGATGTCTGCTGCTCATGCCATCTGTCTGGCAGCGGCGCCCTCTAGTGGTGGGAGAGTTCTTTAGTTTCTTCTTCCTGCCTTTAGATCAGGGGAGTCGAACCTGTCCGAGACACTCCAGGTTTTCTTTCCAACCATCTCTCCAGCAGCTGATCTCACTAATGAGTTTATTCTCTCTCATTGGAGCAGGCGTTGATAATTAAAATCACCTGCTTTAGTAACCGGCTGGAAGGAAAACCTGCAGCGTCTCGGCCCTCCACCGGACAGGTTCGACACCCCTGCTTTAGATCCCTCCAACCAACAGAACGGACCTCTGATCCACGCCGCAGAAGAACCTCCGCAGATGGTTCTCGTTTGTTCTGGATTTAACATAAAGCACTCGTCTCGGCTTTGTTCTTCTACTCTTATGTAGAACCTGAGCCTCCTAAAGAGCTACAAAATAAACACTTACGTTTTGAGCGTTGCAAACAAATGGAAAAGAGAGAGGAGAGGAGAAATAATTTTCCCAACATTTTTTAATAAATAAAGGAAAAGACAGGAGGCGGAGCTAGAAGCGGAGGAGATGAAGATGCTGAGGTTCTCCTTGGGAGTGACCAGGTTGGACAGGATTAGAAATGAGACAATAAGAGGGACAGTGAAGGTTAGACGTTTTGGAGACAAGGTCAGAGAGACCAGACTTTGATGGTTTGGACATGTCCAGAGGAGAGACAGGGACTATATCGGTAGAAGGATGCTGAGGATGGAGCTGCCAGGGAACAGGACTAGAGGACGACCCAGGAGAAGAGACATGGACGTAGTGAGGGAGGACATGAGAGTGTCTGGTGTTGGGGAGGACGATGCAAAGGACAGGACTAGAGGACGACCCAGGAGGAGAGACATGGACGTAGTGAGGGAGGATGATGATTTTCTATGGCGACCCCTGACGGGACAAGATGAACGTACAGTAGTAGTAGTAGTGTTGCTGATAATAATAATAATAATAATAATAAGCTTTATTTATATAGCACTTTTTTAGAAATAAAATTCCCAAAGTGCTTTAACAGATAATAACAAATCAACATGAATCATATAAACAAAAAATACATATTAAACAAACATTAATCAATGTAAAATGGGTGTATAAAAGCAACAGTGGCGTCAGGGCACAAGCGATGAGACTAGGTACCCAGCAATAATCATAAAATAATAAAACAATGTTCAAAATATAAAAATAAATACATTTAAAAAAAATTAATTAAAGTAAATGAAAAGTAATTAAAACAGTGGACTCCATCAATTAAAAGCCAGTCTATATAAATACGTTTTTAGAAGTGTTTTAAAAGAAGTAACTGAATCTGCAAGCCTTATATTTTCAGGCAGGTCGTTCCAAAGCCGAGGGGCCCTGATGGCGAATGCTCTGTCACCTTTTGATTTTAACCTCGACTTCGGAAGTACCAGAAATCCTCGACCCCAGGATCTCAGGCTGCGGGGGGGCTCATATAAAGTCAATAAATCATAAATATAAGTTGGGCCCAGACCCATAAGAGCTTTAAAAGCGATCAGTAAAATCTTAAAATCAATTCTAAATTGGACTGGCAGCCAGTGCAGCGAAGCAAGGACTGGGGTGATGTGATGGCGTCTGTTAAAACCAGTAAGAAGCCGAGCTGCTGCGTTCTGCACTAGTTGGAGGCGGGACAGTGATTTGTTGTTTGTGCCAGACAGGAGAGAATTGCAGTATCGAGTCTTGAGAAGATGAGTGTGTGGATTACTTTCTCCAGGTCTGACTGTTGTAGCATGTGCTTTACTTTTGTAATTAATCGGAGGTGAAAGAAGCATGATCGAACTGTAGAATTGATGTGTGAGGTGAAGTACAGATTGTGATCAAATATAACTCCCAGGTTTTTTGCAGTGGGTTTGAGGTTATGTGATAGTGGACCAAGTACTGAAGGACAGAAGGGATCAGGGGGGTTAAATAGAATGATTTCTGATTTGGAGTTATTTAATTGAAGAAGGTTATGTGCCATCCAACAGTTAACGTCGTCTAGACAATTAAAAACAGCAGCTAGGCTTGCTGGGTCACCAGGTCTCAGGGGAAGGTATATCTGTGTGTCGTCTGCATAACAATGAAAGGAGACGTTATGCCGCCGGATGATCTGGCCCAGCGGAAGCATGTAAATTGAAAGTAAAATTGGGCCTAAAATCAAACCTTGCGGTACACCACAGCTGATGGGTGCTTTAGAAGAAACATAATTATCTATGTTGACTGCAAAAGTTCTTTTAAAAAGATATGATTCGAACCAGCTTAGTGCCTCGTCCGTGATCCCAACCCATGTTTTTAAACGATCAATTAAAATCACATGGTCCACTGTATCAAAAGCTGCGCTTAAATCTAAAAGAATTAAGACAGCACTTTCCCCCCTGTCAACAGCTAAAAGAAGATCGTTTGATACTTTGAGAAGTGCCGTTTCAGTACCGTGCCGTGCTCTAAAACCAGACTGAAACTCTTCAAATATATTATTATGACACATAAAATCTAAAAGCTGCGTTAAAACCACTTTTTCTAAAATTTTTGATAAGAAAGAAAGTTTTGATATAGGCCTAAAATTGCTTAAAACAGTATTGTCAAGGTTCGGTTTCTTAAGAAGAGGTTGGACCACAGCATGTTTAAAAACTGAAGGGAAAACACCTTCCTCCAGGGAGCAATTAGTAATTGTTAAAATGCTGGGTCCAACAGTGTTGATAACCTCTTTTTAAAACTTAGTGGGAATCAAATCAATGCTGCAGGTTGCAGCTTTCATGCCTGCAATGATTTCAGTTAAAAAAGACAGTGAAACCGGTTCAAAGTTACTAAAATAAGTGTCGATGTTACTGAAAGTATCTACAACACGCGTTGGGGGGGGGGGGGATTTGTTCCCGAATGACCTTGACTTTGTTCACAAAAAACTTTAAAAAATCCTCACACAGCTCTGAGGATGGGTTAATAAAATGACAGGAGGGGGGGCGTGTGACTGAATTTAAAACTTTAAAAAGAGCTCTGGGATTGTTGCTATGTGTTGAGATCAGGTTAGAATAAAACGATGCTCTTGCTTCTTTAACTGATGTCTGGTATGTTTTTAAAGCTTCTTTCCATATTTCATAAAACACATGTAGACCAGATTTTTTCCATTTACGTTCTTTCCTCCTGTAGTCTCTCTTTAGTTCATTTAGGGCCTCATTTAGCCAGGGTTGTGGTGCTCTGTTTTTCTTATTGGTCTTGTATGGGGCGACAGAGTCCAAAATATCCTCACAAGTAGTGTTAAAAAGAGAGACCAGCTCCTCTATGTTAAAAGGTGGAGTAAAAGCAGTTAACGAAGCAGCAGTAAAACGCTCAACAAACTTGGTACTTGACAAAGAGTTAAAAACCCGACGGCATACGGGTGCGCTGTGATTAAAAGACTGAGGGGATAAAATCGCACTAAATAAAATGGCCTTATGATCGGACACACAGATATCCTTAGTCTCAACGTTTTCAGGAGTGACGCCACTGCAGGACTAAATCCAAGGTATGACCTTTGTTGTGTGTTGGAACTTGGACTTCCTGAGAGAGACCAAGAGAGTCAATCGTTTCAATAAAATCATTGACAAGGGGGTGAGTGGGACAAAAAACATGTATGTTAAAATCTCCTAAAATAAGAATCCGGTCATGCTTTGTTATAAAATATGATACCAGCTCAGCAAACTCTTGAATAAAAACACTGTTTGTTTTTGGTGGTCTATAAATTATTATAATTATAGTGGAATCACACGAATTCACCATAAAACCAAGATATTCAAAAGATGTGTAGCTGTTGTATGAAACTGGTATGCATTTAAAAACATTTCTAAAGATGGCAGCTACCCCCCCACCCTTACCTGACAGCCGTGGTTGATTAAGATGGGTGTAGTCTGGCGGGGTAGCTTCAATAAGGGCGCTGTCGTCTCCCTCAGGTAGCCAAGTTTCCGTAATAATAAAAAAGTCCAGATTGTTTAACGTGATAAAATCATGACATAAAAATGATTTGTTATTAAGAGAGCGGACATTTAAAAGACAATGTGTGTCTGTTGTGTGTCGTATTTCAGCCCCTACGTGTCGGCAGACATGACTAAGATGGCTCAAGCTTTCAACACCACGGTGGCAGCTCTAGAGGATGAGCTTACCCAACTCATTCTGGAGGGGCTCATTAATGCACGGATCGACTCCCACAGCAAGGTGACGCGCGCACACACACACACACCTCATGACTTCAGATGAAATGGCAGCACTAGCATACTTTTCCATGCATGTGTTTAAAGGAAAGCTTTTGAAGCTGCTGCTGGCTCCTCCCTCTTCTGGGGCAGCCTTGTCAAATCACAAGATGTGTAGAGAAGTGAAGAACTACTGTCTTACTGGTTGGCCAGAGAAATGCAAGCTAGAGACGGACGTCAAAGCATGCTGGCAACACAGAATGGACTTCAATGTGGGTCACGGATTTCTCATGAGAGGAGAAAGACTGGTGATCCCCCCACCTCTGAGAGCTGAAATTTTGCAACGTTTGCATGAAGGCCATCAAGGGATTTCCAAATGTAGGGCCAGAGCTAAGGACTCAGTCTGGTGGCCTGGCATCTCTGCGCAGATAGGCCAAATGGTAGCCGATTGTGAAATATGTCAGAAATACAGACTACAAAGTCGCGAACCATTGCTATCTACTCCACTTCCAGACCGCCCGTGGCAGAAAGTTGGAATGGATCTGTCCGAGTGGTCAAAGAAACAATATATTTTGGTGATTGACTTTTTCTCTAGATATATTGAAGTGGCGCAGCTCAAACACACGTCAGCAGAGGTCACCATCGAGGCTGTCAAAGAAGCCTTTGCTAGACATGGAACTCCAGAGACTGTGGTATCCGATAATGGGCCCCAGTTTGCATCAGAACTTTTCAAACAGTTTGCAACGGAGTACCAGTTCACACATGTCACGAGCAGCCCCAGATACCCCCAGGCTAACGGGGAGGCAGAACGTGCTGTTCGCACCATCAAGGACCTGTGGAAGAAGGACAATGACTTCACCAGAGCGCTACTGGCGTACAGAGCCACCCCATTGGAACACGGGTTCTCGCCAGCACAGTTGCTTATGGGAAGGAACCTCCGCACCACCCTACCCCAACTCACGGCTAAACTGAATCCTAAGTGGCCGGATCTGCAGACCTTTCGAAGGAAGGAGGAGGGGGGGAGGTGTAATCAGGCAAAACATTACAACCGGAGACACAAGACAAGATCACTTCCAAAACTAACACCTGGACAGAAGGTTTGGATTACAACAGAAGGAACTACTGGAGAAGTAGTTAGGCCTGCCAACACTCCCAGATCTTATGTGGTAGAGACTGATCGGGGTTTTCTAAGGAGAAACAGGAGTCACCTCAGACCGACTGGGACTGTTACTAAATCCGGTCGTGTTGTCAGACCTCCAGAGAGAATGGATTTGTGAAGGATGTTATGTGTCCATTTAAAATGTTAAATAACATTGTTTAGTATGCTGTTTGATCAAATGTTTATGTTGTAAACATCAAAGCAAAAGCAATGTTAAAATGTTCAGCACTTTAATGTTTATAAGTTGTCAGACTCGTCCTAGTTAAATGAAGAAGAATGTCTTTAGCTAAAAGGAGGAGGTGTAGTAGTAGCTATAGCGGACTACGTGTCCCATAATGCTTTGCATCTACGGGTCGCGGGGAACTTCCGGGTCATCTGATAAAGTCGTTACCAACGAGAGTCCACCGTGTCCCGTGTCCTCATTATACAGTTAATGCCACCCATTGTTTATGCTTTGCTTAGTTTTTGTTTCAAGAAGTTAAAATATGTACCGTACATACCTTAACCGTCTTTGCTATTAATAAATGTCACCAAATTATGACTGTATTTCACCTGACAGTGAAAGTCAGATGACAATTTAAAAGACATTCTTTATGTGACCCATCAGGTTTTCAGCATCAGACATCAAAGATCAGCAATGAATGGATAGGTGAGCTGATAAAGGCAATCAAATGCATTGATGGTGATTATAAACCCCTATTAAACAACTTATTGAGATCAGTGGAGACATTTTGCGTTTTGCGTGGAAGAAGCTGAAGAACTCTGATCTCAGCCCAGTCCAGTCCAGCTCCTTTGAGATGGACAGTATCACCGGACCTGGTCGCGGAGCAGCAACGCCCCAAATGTCTCATGCTCAGGAGTCTGAATGGGAGCGCCAGAAGAGAAGAGGCCCTTATACTCACAAGATGTTTCTCTGCATTTTGAAATAAAATGGTTCATCATCACATCTGCATAATCATTTTCATATTGTGCCTTTTTTTGTGATTTCACAAAATAAAAACTCTTTATTTGTAAAGTAATTAGCGAATGCCTGTGTCTGTTCCAGGAGTGGGTATATACTCACGGACAGCAGATCCGACAGCAGCAGCACTGTCTGTCTCTGTCTACCACCTTCCCTGCCTCCCAGGTCCTTCTGCTGCCCTGCAGCATGGCCGACAGCAAGCAGGTCTACACACACACACACACACACACACACACACACTTATTCACGTCAGGTGATGTACGACCTGCAGGCGAGTCACAATCTAATCATGTGGTTGATTCATTAATTGAAATGTTAGTTAATCTCTACGGATAATTACACTCGCACAGATCCACGCTGCAGGGGAATCTGCTTTACAGGTTTTCAGATCTGCAGCTCGCAAAACTCTGAACACACACATATCCACACACAGACAGGTGTCATTACCTGACCACTGGGCTTCTTGATGGCATCCCAGAAGCCCCTGCAGCAGAGAACAGCCTGACAACCAATAAATCACTTGGAAGAGAGAGCGAGAGGGGGGAGGGGGAGGGGGGGGGGCAACGGAAAGAGTGAAACAAGACAGATAAAAGAGAATAAAGAGAGAAAAATGGAGAAAGGGGAGGGGTGTGGGAGAAGGACAGAAATAAAAGGGACGTAAATCAAGAGAGGTCGCTGAATATTAGCTCATTACACCTCACCAGCTGTTCAGTCTGTGGAAAAAAGACTGTGTGTGTGTGTGTGTGTGTGTGTGTGTGTGTGTGTGTGTGTGTGTGTGTTCATAATCCCGTCTGTATTCTTGCAAGGTAAAGATAAATCTACTAAATTGAACATGGAAAGTGTGTGTTTTTACACACGTCGTTCATCATGTTCGTCATTGGCTGTTATTTAATCAGTGACTCATCCGATGAGAAAGATGAAACGGCTTGCAAGAAAGGGATGAAGAGACAAAGACGGGAGTGAATGCAAAGAAACCACGAGGGAATAACTGCAAGAAAACAATGATAAAGTACTGGAATCGCATGAATGTTTGTTGAAAGGTGGGGGGGGGGGGGTTACAAGGCCGTACAAGATCAAGAAGATACACGGAAATGATATGCTTCAGAGGCAAACACAATATGGCTGCTCACTGCCAATAAACACACATGTAATTGTATTTATTTGTATTTTACCAGGTAAAATCATTTATAAGGATGCCCTGGCAAGAGGCCCCAGCAGACAAAAGATCAAAACAGATAAAAGGAAAGTCCAGAAGAATCCAAGACATGTGCACACTCGGATTGCTCAGATTACTCAGATTGCTCAGATTACTCAGAATACTCGGATTACTCAGATTACTCAGATTACTCAGAATACTCGGATTGCTCAGATTACTCAGATTACTCGGATTGCTCAGAATACTCAGATTACTCAGATTACTCGGATTGCTCAGATTACTCAGATTACTCAGAATACTCAGATTACTCAGATTACTCAGATTACTCGGATTACTCGGATTACTCAGATTACTCGGATTACTCAGATTTTTCAGCTCGCCTCTTGTCTCCATTCCCCTCACTCTCCGTCTCTGATGAGGAGATTAGAACCCAAAGCTGGATAAAAGACTCTTTTCATATCTGCTGTTTTGTTTTAAGAGCTATGAAACAAACTATGGAAAATACCCCCCCCCCCCCCCTATTTAGCACACGCACACGCACACAAACACACGCGCAAAGAGTCTGTAGACAGTTTTACAAATCATGGGGGGGTGGCGCCCTCTAGCGGTGACAGGTTGAACTCATTATGGCCCAATCAGAGTTTTGGGCTTGCAGTACATCTTCACAGGCACATTATTGATCACTCCACACAGAACAAGCTCGATCGCGTCTGGTGGACGGTTCATTCCCAGCTCCTCCTGTCAACGCGATAAAGTTTACACCAAGCTCAGCTCTCTTGGAAGCAAAATGATACAACCCTCATTTATGTTTAGCAAGTCTGTTGTTTAAATATAGTATTTGTCAGCTGTTTGCATGAACCAAATCTAGGAGAAATCTACCGGTTTTTCCTCATTGAACAACAAAAGGCGACTGCAGCTCCAACGTTTTATACCCGCTGAACATTCCTCACAAGTGCACTGTTAAAAATTACAGAACTCCAGATTAACCATCACAGTCGGGTTGCCGGATCTCGTGGGCCTGGCTGGCCAAGCAGATGAGTGAAAGAATCTGGATCAAACTATTTTTTTTAACTATTAAAGGTCCGACGTTATGAAAAACTCACTTCCCCATGTTTCTACACTATTCTGGTGATTTTGGGTCCTTATGGAAATGGAATGTTTTGCTCTCAATAGCAGGCATGTACCTTTACAAGCCTGCTTTCATTTATTTACAATAATGTACAATTGAAACCACGGCCCTAACCTGAATGAGGGTTGTGGTGAACGATTACACCGATTGAACAGAGTTCTGGACACTTCTTACATGTGCTCTACATTACAAGCCTATTTGGCTACAAAGTCTAATCAACCAGGCATACGTTCCATAAACGAGGCCGTCGTGGATCCGAGGATCCCCGACTCCTCGACTCCCCGTGACGTTGCAGTCGCCGCCTCAGTTGTTGAGATTCAGTGAAATCAAACTCAAACAACACAAATAGCAGCAGCAGATCCTCAAGCCTCTGACAACTTTCCAGATGAACTTATTTTTGCATTATTCATGTACTTTACCACTTTGGGTGGTACACAGTATACACTTTTCGCTCTCTGCAGGGAAGGCGGAATGACACGACGTGGTCTGCTGACTGTATTATCTCTCCTCTTAACGTGTGTCTTTATTCTGCAGCGGTGGCAGAAGTCGGGGACTCACCTGGAGCACCTCGTCTCTCGGTTCTGTCTGGACTCGGAGATGGCTCTGGATGGGATGGACTCGTCTCGTATGCTGGTCATCAGCCCCTGTGAACTGAGCGCGTACACACAGAGATGGGACGTGCCCTTCTCCTGACCCCTGGGCCTGTGGACAATTCAAAGACATCTGCTCTGACACAGTGAGGACGCATGAGCGCCTCATGTCAGGGAGTTGTGGCTGAGCGGGAAGCTCCTGAAGACTTCCTGATGCCTCCTCACTGATTAGCATGAGAGGAAATCAGTGTGTGTCTGTCTGCTGTGACGCAAAACATTTCTAATCAATGAAATGTCACGTTTGTTACATCTGGAGATTAAAGTCTGTACGTTTGAGGCTTATGACACATTTGGGGAAGAAACGAACCGAGTGCACCTTAAAATCCTGATCTGTCAAAGAGAATACATCGTGAACATTATCAAGGCAGAGTAATTCTAAAGCACAGCTTGAGTTCTTCGTTTATCGCCGTCTGTGCTCGAGGTCCAACGATGAACTGGTGCAGCAGGTGAAACGGACTCTAACACGTCCGCGGGATGAATATCACTGTTTTATACCGAGGCTCCAAAGTCTGCTAGTGGCGACGCAGACCTGCGATAACATGCTCAAATGAAGCTTAGCTATATATACCATGTTTTTATTCACAAACCATGAGCATGTTGGCGTTGGTATGATTTTAATAATGCGTTAGACTGAAGTGCTGCTCCGACCAAAGCATGCTATCTCTGTTTTGCTAGTTTAACGGTAGCTCTTAGCATTAAACTATTAACTGCATTGATTTTATGACAGACTTTTAAACTGGCACAGCATTGGATACATTAAAATATTTGAGTAGCAGTGTCCACAGCAACATGTCAAATATTGGTGTGAACAATATTGATGCACTTGAGAATTGCAATTTCATGCTTAGTTGTAATGCGACTGGTTCTTACCAATCTCAATTTGTGATACATTCTACTGGATATCCTCTGTTGCATAAAAAGTAAAGTTTTTGTTTTTACTCAGAACCGTGTATTCTTTACAGTACTATCACAGTTTTCATGTTTTACTCACAATATTCTTTTTTAATATACGGTATTGTGATACACATTCTAATGTGGAGCTCATGACTTGGCAGCATTCCACCATGAAGAGGAACAGAGAAGTCTTATTCCTGCTGTGCTGGACTATTTCTCTCATAGATTGAGTGTGTGACAGCATCTGTATCTGAATTATTCATCTCGTCAGTGTTCCCTACATCGTTATTAGATCCTTAAACCCGACCTTTTGCTTGACCTTTCGTTGTTACACTAGGAGTATCGAGAAAGAAAGCAGCCAGAGAAAAGCCTTTGTTGCCATAAATTACAGGATTCATTCCTTCTAACTTAATCATGGAATTGATTAACTGGTCTCGTAGTGCGATCGATCACATTTTTTCACCCAAGCATGGGACGCCGGGCCGGGGGAGCCCACCTGTCCAGACGGGGCCCACGCAGCAGGCTACACCATGGATCCCTGGGAGAAATGGAGTGTTCTGTCTCACGGTCCTATCTGTAGAGGACACTGAAGATATTTGGCTGTTTGGCTTATTGGTGGGTGGGGGGGGGGCATCTGCTAGTTGGGATGGGAGTTGCCCTGGAGTACCGGAAAGTCTCCAAGACAGCGGCTTTCAAAGTTCTGGATAAATTGACCATGGATCTAAAAGTGCTCTTCGGTGCTCTGGGGGACCGTGTGGTGGCTCGAATCGAGGACCTGGGGAAGAGCTCAGGGATCAATCCAAGGAGGACCGGCAGGAACTATAAGGAGACATAATGTGTCTCCTTATAGTTCCTGCTGTTTCTACCCCAAAACACAGTCGTATGGTTCACATTCAGATCATAAATGTAACTTCAATGTAGTCGCCTTATAATTAGAAATCAAAGGATTGACAGGCAGATGAAGATAGATAGATAGATATAGATAGATAGATAGATAGATAGATAGATAGATAGATAGATAGATAGATAGATAGATAGAGAGATAGATAGATAGATAGATAGATAGATAGATAGATAGATAGATAGATAGATAGATAGATAGATAGATAGATAGATAGAGAGATATATATAGAGGGATAGATAGATAGATAGATAGATAGATAGAGATAGATAGATAGATAGATAGATGATAGATAGATAGATAGATAGATAGATAGATAGATAGATAGATAGATAGATAGATAGATAGATAGATGATTGATAGATAGATAGATGATAGATAGATAGATAGATAGATAGATAGATAGATAGATAGATAGATAGATAGATAGATAGATAGATAGATAGATAAATAGAGATAGATAGGTAGATAGATGATAGATAGATAGATGATATATAGATATAGATAGATAGAGAGATGATAGATATAGATAGATGATAGAGAGAGAGAGAGAGAGATAGATAGATAGATAGATAGAGAGAGAGAGAGAGAGAGAGAGAGATAGATAGATAGATAGATAGATAGATAGATAGATAGATAGATAGATAGATAGATGATTGATAGATAGATAGATAGAGAGGTAGATAGATGATAGATAGATAGATGATATATAGATATAGATAGATGGATATAGATAGATTATATATTTTATTAAAGTTAATATTTGGGAAACATAAACCAGAGGGGGGCGGTCTCGCAAAAAGGAAGAGGAGGAGAGAGCGGATGTCTGCTGCTCATGCCATCTGTCTGGCAGCGGCGCCCTCTAGTGGTGGGAGAGTTCTTTAGTTTCTTCTTCCTGCCTTTAGATCAGGGGAGTCGAACCTGTCCGAGACACTCCAGGTTTTCTTTCCAACCATCTCTCCAGCAGCTGATCTCACTAATGAGTTTATTCTCTCTCATTGGAGCAGCCGTTGATAATTAAAATCACCTGCTTTAGTAACCGGCTGGAAGGAAAACCTGCAGCGTCTCGGCCCTCCACCGGACAGGTTCGACACCCCTGCTTTAGATCCCTCCAACCAACAGTACGGACCTCTGATCCACGCCGCAGAAGAACCTCCGCAGATGGTTCTCGTTTGTTCTGGATTTAACATAAAGCACTCGTCTCGGCTTTGTTCTTCTACTCTTATGTAGAACCTGAGCCTCCTAAAGAGCTACAAAATAAACACTTACGTTTTGAGCGTTGCAAACAAATGGAAAAGAAAGAGGAGAGGAGAAATAATTTTCCCAACATTTTTTAATAAATAAAGGAAAAGACAGGAGGCGGAGCTAGAAGCGGAGGAGATGAAGATGCTGAGGTTCTCCTTGGGAGTGACCAGGTTGGACAGCATTAGAAATGAGACAATAAGAGGGACAGTGAAGGTTAGACGTTTTGGAGACAAGGTCAGAGAGACCAGACTTTGATGGTTTGGACATGTCCAGAGGAGAGACAGGGACTATATCGGTAGAAGGATGCTGAGGATGGAGCTGCCAGGGAACAGGACTAGAGGACGACCCAGGAGAAGAGACATGGACGTAGTGAGGGAGGACATGAGAGTGTCTGGTGTTGGGGAGGACGATGCAAAGGACAGGACTAGAGGACGACCCAGGAGAAGAGACATGGACGTAGTGAGGGAGGATGATGATTTTCTATGGCGACCCCTGACGGGACAAGATGAACGTACAGTAGTAGTAGTAGTGTTGCTGATAATAATAATAATAATAATAATAAGCTTTATTTATATAGCACTTTTTTAGAAATAAAATTCCCAAAGTGCTTTAACAGATAATAACAAATCAACATGAATCATATAAACAAAAAATACATATTAAACAAACATTAATCAATGTAAAATGGGTGTATAAAAGCAACAGTGGCGTCAGGGCACAAGCGATGAGACTAGGTACCCAGCAATAATCATAAAATAATAAAACAATGTTCAAAATATAAAAATAAATACATTTAAAAAAAATTAATTAAAGTAAATGAAAAGTAATTAAAACAGTGGACTCCATCAATTAAAAGCCAGTCTATATAAATACGTTTTTAGAAGTGTTTTAAAAGAAGTAACTGAATCTGCAAGCCTTATATTTTCAGGCAGGTCGTTCCAAAGCCGAGGGGCCCTGATGGCGAATGCTCTGTCACCTTTTGATTTTAACCTCGACTTCGGAAGTACCAGAAATCCTCGACCCCAGGATCTCAGGCTGCGGGGGGGCTCATATAAAGTCAATAAATCATAAATATAAGTTGGGCCCAGACCCATAAGAGCTTTAAAAGCGATCAGTAAAATCTTTAAATCAATTCTAAATTGGACTGGCAGCCAGTGCAGCGAAGCAAGGACTGGGGTGATGTGATGGCGTCTGTTAAAACCAGTAAGAAGCCGAGCTGCTGCGTTCTGCACTAGTTGGAGGCGGGACAGTGATTTGTTGTTTGTGCCAGACAGGAGAGAATTGCAGTATCGAGTCTTGAGAAGATGAGTGTGTGGATTACTTTCTCCAGGTCTGACTGTTGTAGCATGTGCTTTACTTTTGTAATTAATCGGAGGTGAAAGAAGCATGATCGAACTGTAGAATTGATGTGTGAGGTGAAGTCCAGATTGTGATCAAATATAACTCCCAGGTTTTTTGCAGTGGGTTTGAGGTTATGTGATAGTGGACCAAGTACTGAAGGACAGAAGGGATCAGGGGGGTTAAATAGAATGATTTCTGATTTGGAGTTATTTAATTGAAGAAGGTTATGTGCCATCCAACAGTTAACATCGTCTAGACAATTAAAAACAGCAGCTAGGCTTGCTGGGTCACCAGGTCTCAGGGGAAGGTATATCTGTGTGTCGTCTGCATAACAATGAAAGGAGACGTTATGCCGCCGGATGATCTGGCCCAGCGGAAGCATGTAAATTGAAAGTAAAATTGGGCCTAAAATCAAACCTTGCGGTACACCACAGCTGATGGGTGCTTTAGAAGAAACATAATTATCTATGTTGACTGCAAAAGTTCTTTTAAAAAGATATGATTCGAACCAGCTTAGTGCCTCGTCCGTGATCCCAACCCATGTTTTTAAACGATCAATTAAAATCACATGGTCCACTGTATCAAAAGCTGCGCTTAAATCTAAAAGAATTAAGACAGCACTTTCCCCCCTGTCAACAGCTAAAAGAAGATCGTTTGATACTTTGAGAAGTGCCGTTTCAGTACCGTGCCGTGCTCTAAAACCAGACTGAAACTCTTCAAATATATTATTATGACACATAAAATCTAAAAGCTGCGTTAAAACCACTTTTTCTAAAATTTTTGATAAGAAAGAAAGTTTTGATATAGGCCTAAAATTGCTTAAAACAGTATTGTCAAGGTTCGGTTTCTTAAGAAGAGGTTGGACCACAGCATGTTTAAAAACTGAAGGGAAAACACCTTCCTCCAGGGAGCAATTAGTAATTGTTAAAATGCTGGGTCCAACAGTGTTGATAACCTCTTTTTAAAACTTAGTGGGAATCAAATCAATGCTGCAGGTTGCAGCTTTCATGCCTGCAATGATTTCAGTTAAAAAAGACAGTGAAACCGGTTCAAAGTTACTAAAATAAGTGTCGATGTTACTGAAAGTATCTAAAACACGCGTTGGGGGGGGGGGGGGGGATTTGTTCCCGAATGACCTTGACTTTGTTCACAAAAAACTTTAAAAAATCCTCACACAGCTCTGAGGATGGGTTAATAAAATGACAGGAGGGGGGGCGTGTGACTGAATTTAAAACTTTAAAAAGAGCTCTGGGATTGTTGCTATGTGTTGAGATCAGGTTAGAATAAAACGATGCTCTTGCTTCTTTAACTGATGTCTGGTATGTTTTTAAAGCTTCTTTCCATATTTCATAAAACACATGTAGACCAGATTTTTTCCATTTACGTTCTTTCCTCCTGTAGTCTCTCTTTAGTTCATTTAGGGCCTCATTTAGCCAGGGTTGTGGTGCTCTGTTTTTCTTATTGGTCTTGTATGGGGCGACAGAGTCCAAAATATCCTCACAAGTAGTGTTAAAAAGAGAGACCAGCTCCTCTATGTTAAAAGGTGGAGTAAAAGCAGTTAACGAAGCAGCAGTAAAACGCTCAACAAACTTGGTACTTGACAAAGAGTTAAAAACCCGACGGCATACGGGTGCGCTGTGATTAAAAGACTGAGGGGATAAAATCGCACTAAATAAAATGGCCTTATGATCGGACACACAGATATCCTTAGTCTCAACGTTTTCAGGAGTGACGCCACTGTGCAGGACTAAATCCAAGGTATGACCTTTGTTGTGTGTTGGAACTTGGACTTCCTGAGAGAGACCAAGAGAGTCAATCGTTTCAATAAAATCATTGACAAGGGGGTGAGTGGGACAAAAAACATGTATGTTAAAATCTCCTAAAATAAGAATCCGGTCATGCTTTGTTATAAAATATGATACCAGCTCAGCAAACTCTTGAATAAAAACACTGTTTGTTTTTGGTGGTCTATAAATTATTATAATTATAGTGGAATCACACGAATTCACCATAAAACCAAGATATTCAAAAGATGTGTAGCTGTTGTATGAAACTGGTATGCATTTAAAAACATTTCTAAAGATGGCAGCTACCCCCCCACCCTTACCTGACAGCCGTGGTTGATTAAGATGGGTGTAGTCTGGCGGGGTAGCTTCAATAAGGGCGCTGTCGTCTCCCTCAGGTAGCCAAGTTTCCGTAATAATAAAAAAGTCCAGATTGTTTAACGTGATAAAATCATGACATAAAAATGATTTGTTATTAAGAGAGCGGACATTTAAAAGACAATGTGTGTCTGTTGTGTGTCGTATTTCAGCCCCTACGTGTCGGCAGACATGACTAAGATGGCTCAAGCTTTCAACACCACGGTGGCAGCTCTAGAGGATGAGCTTACCCAACTCATTCTGGAGGGGCTCATTAATGCACGGATCAACTCCCACAGCAAGGTGACGCGCGCACACACACACACACCTCATGACTTCAGATGAAATGGCAGCACTAGCATACTTTTCCATGCATGTGTTTAAAGGAAAGCTTTTGAAGCTGCTGCTGGCTCCTCCCTCTTCTGGGGCAGCCTTGTCAAATCACAAGATGTGTAGAGAAGTGAAGAACTACTGTCTTACTGGTTGGCCAGAGAAATGCAAGCTAGAGACGGACGTCAAAGCATGCTGGCAACACAGAATGGACTTCAATGTGGGTCACGGATTTCTCATGAGAGGAGAAAGACTGGTGATCCCCCCACCTCTGAGAGCTGAAATTTTGCAACGTTTGCATGAAGGCCATCAAGGGATTTCCAAATGTAGGGCCAGAGCTAAGGACTCAGTCTGGTGGCCTGGCATCTCTGCGCAGATAGGCCAAATGGTAGCCGATTGTGAAATATGTCAGAAATACAGACTACAAAGTCGCGAACCATTGCTATCTACTCCACTTCCAGACCGCCCGTGGCAGAAAGTTGGAATGGATCTGTCCGAGTGGTCAAAGAAACAATATATTTTGGTGATTGACTTTTTCTCTAGATATATTGAAGTGGCGCAGCTCAAACACACGTCAGCAGAGGTCACCATCGAGGCTGTCAAAGAAGCCTTTGCTAGACATGGAACTCCAGAGACTGTGGTATCCGATAATGGGCCCCAGTTTGCATCAGAACTTTTCAAACAGTTTGCAACGGAGTACCAGTTCACACATGTCACGAGCAGCCCCAGATACCCCCAGGCTAACGGGGAGGCAGAACGTGCTGTTCGCACCATCAAGGACCTGTGGAAGAAGGACAATGACTTCACCAGAGCGCTACTGGCGTACAGAGCCACCCCATTGGAACACGGGTTCTCGCCAGCACAGTTGCTTATGGGAAGGAACCTCCGCACCACCCTACCCCAACTCACGGCTAAACTGAATCCTAAGTGGCCGGATCTGCAGACCTTTCGAAGGAAGGAGGAGGGGGGGAGGTGTAATCAGGCAAAACATTACAACCGGAGACACAAGACAAGATCACTTCCAAAACTAACACCTGGACAGAAGGTTTGGATTACAACAGAAGGAACTACTGGAGAAGTAGTTAGGCCTGCCAACACTCCCAGATCTTATGTGGTAGAGACTGATCGGGGTTTTCTAAGGAGAAACAGGAGTCACCTCAGACCGACTGGGACTGTTACTAAATCCGGTCGTGTTGTCAGACCTCCAGAGAGAATGGATTTGTGAAGGATGTTATGTGTCCATTTAAAATGTTAAATAACATTGTTTAGTATGCTGTTTGATCAAATGTTTATGTTGTAAACATCAAAGCAAAAGCAATGTTAAAATGTTCAGCACTTTAATGTTTATAAGTTGTCAGACTCGTCCTAGTTAAATGAAGAAGAATGTCTTTAGCTAAAAGGAGGAGGTGTAGTAGTAGCTATAGCGGACTACGTGTCCCATAATGCTTTGCATCTACGGGTCGCGGGGAACTTCCGGGTCATCTGATAAAGTCGTTACCAACGAGAGTCCACCGTGTCCCGTGTCCTCATTATACAGTTAATGCCACCCATTGTTTATGCTTTGCTTAGTTTTTGTTTCAAGAAGTTAAAATATGTACCGTACATACCTTAACCGTCTTTGCTATTAATAAATGTCACCAAATTATGACTGTATTTCACCTGACAGTGAAAGTCAGATGACAATTTAAAAGACATTCTTTATGTGACCCATCAGGTTTTCAGCATCAGACATCAAAGATCAGCAATGAATGGATAGGTGAGCTGATAAAGGCAATCAAATGCATTGATGGTGATTATAAACCCCTATTAAACAACTTATTGAGATCAGTGGAGACATTTTGCGTTTTGCGTGGAAGAAGCTGAAGAACTCTGATCTCAGCCCAGTCCAGTCCAGCTCCTTTGAGATGGACAGTATCACCGGACCTGGTCGCGGAGCAGCAACGCCCCAAATGTCTCATGCTCAGGAGTCTGAATGGGAGCGCCAGAAGAGAAGAGGCCCTTATACTCACAAGATGTTTCTCTGCATTTTGAAATAAAATGGTTCATCATCACATCTGCATAATCATTTTCATATTGTGCCTTTTTTTGTGATTTCACAAAATAAAAACTCTTTATTTGTAAAGTAATTAGCGAATGCCTGTGTCTGTTCCAGGAGTGGGTATATACTCACGGACAGCAGATCCGACAGCAGCAGCACTGTCTGTCTCTGTCTACCACCTTCCCTGCCTCCCAGGTCCTTCTGCTGCCCTGCAGCATGGCCGACAGCAAGCAGGTCTACACACACACACACACACACACACACACACACTTATTCACGTCAGGTGATGTACGACCTGCAGGCGAGTCACAATCTAATCATGTGGTTGATTCATTAATTGAAATGTTAGTTAATCTCTACGGATAATTACACTCGCACAGATCCACGCTGCAGGGGAATCTGCTTTACAGGTTTTCAGATCTGCAGCTCGCAAAACTCTGAACACACACATATCCACACACAGACAGGTGTCATTACCTGACCACTGGGCTTCTTGATGGCATCCCAGAAGCCCCTGCAGCAGAGAACAGCCTGACAACCAATAAATCACTTGGAAGAGAGAGCGAGAGGGGGGAGGGGGAGGGGGGGGGGCAACGGAAAGAGTGAAACAAGACAGATAAAAGAGAATAAAGAGAGAAAAATGGAGAAAGGGGAGGGGTGTGGGAGAAGGACAGAAATAAAAGGGACGTAAATCAAGAGAGGTCGCTGAATATTAGCTCATTACACCTCACCAGCTGTTCAGTCTATGGAAAAAAGACTGTGTGTGTGTGTGTGTGTGTGTGTGTGTGTGTGTGTGTGTGTGTGTGTTCATAATCCCGTCTGTATTCTTGCAAGGTAAAGATAAATCTACTAAATTGAACATGGAAAGTGTGTGTTTTTACACACGTCGTTCATCATGTTCGTCATTGGCTGTTATTTAATCAGTGACTCATCCGATGAGAAAGATGAAACGGCTTGCAAGAAAGGGATGAAGAGACAAAGACGGGAGTGAATGCAAAGAAACCATGAGGGAATAACTGCAAGAAAACAATGATAAAGTACTGGAATCGCATGAATGTTTGTTGAAAGGTGGGGGGGGGGGGGGTTACAAGGCCGTACAAGATCAAGAAGATACACGGAAATGATATGCTTCAGAGGCAAACACAATATGGCTGCTCACTGCCAATAAACACACATGTAATTGTATTTATTTGTATTTTACCAGGTAAAATCATTTATAAGGATGCCCTGGCAAGAGGCCCCAGCAGACAAAAGATCAAAACAGATAAAAGGAAAGTCCAGAAGAATCCAAGACATGTGCACACTCGGATTGCTCAGATTACTCAGATTGCTCAGATTACTCAGAATACTCGGATTACTCAGATTACTCAGATTACTCAGAATACTCGGATTGCTCAGATTACTCAGATTACTCGGATTGCTCAGAATACTCAGATTACTCAGATTACTCGGATTGCTCAGATTACTCAGATTACTCAGAATACTCAGATTACTCAGATTACTCAGATTACTCGGATTACTCGGATTACTCAGATTACTCGGATTACTCAGATTTTTCAGCTCGCCTCTTGTCTCCATTCCCCTCACTCTCCGTCTCTGATGAGGAGATTAGAACCCAAAGCTGGATAAAAGACTCTTTTCATATCTGCTGTTTTGTTTTAAGAGCTATGAAACAAACTATGGAAAATACCCCCCCCCCCCCCTATTTAGCACACGCACACGCACACAAACACACGCGCAAAGAGTCTGTAGACAGTTTTACAAATCATGGGGGGGTGGCGCCCTCTAGCGGTGACAGGTTGAACTCATTATGGCCCAATCAGAGTTTTGGGCTTGCAGTACATCTTCACAGGCACATTATTGATCACTCCACACAGAACAAGCTCGATCGCGTCTGGTGGACGGTTCATTCCCAGCTCCTCCTGTCAACGCGATAAAGTTTACACCAAGCTCAGCTCTCTTGGAAGCAAAATGATACAACCCTCATTTATGTTTAGCAAGTCTGTTGTTTAAATATAGTATTTGTCAGCTGTTTGCATGAACCAAATCTAGGAGAAATCTACCGGTTTTTCCTCATTGAACAACAAAAGGCGACTGCAGCTCCAACGTTTTATACCCGCTGAACATTCCTCACAAGTGCACTGTTAAAAATTACAGAACTCCAGATTAACCATCACAGTCGGGTTGCCGGATCTCGTGGGCCTGGCTGGCCAAGCAGATGAGTGAAAGAATCTGGATCAAACTATTTTTTTTAACTATTAAAGGTCCGACGTTATGAAAAACTCACTTCCCCATGTTTCTACACTATTCTGGTGATTTTGGGTCCTTATGGAAATGGAATGTTTTGCTCTCAATAGCAGGCATGTACCTTTACAAGCCTGCTTTCATTTATTTACAATAATGTACAATTGAAACCACGGCCCTAACCTGAATGAGGGTTGTGGTGAACGATTACACCGATTGAACAGAGTTCTGGACACTTCTTACATGTGCTCTACATTACAAGCCTATTTGGCTACAAAGTCTAATCAACCAGGCATACGTTCCATAAACGAGGCCGTCGTGGATCCGAGGATCCCCGACTCCTCGACTCCCCGTGACGTTGCAGTCGCCGCCTCAGTTGTTGAGATTCAGTGAAATCAAACTCAAACAACACAAATAGCAGCAGCAGATCCTCAAGCCTCTGACAACTTTCCAGATGAACTTATTTTTGCATTATTCATGTACTTTACCACTTTGGGTGGTACACAGTATACACTTTTCGCTCTCTGCAGGGAAGGCGGAATGACACGACGTGGTCTGCTGACTGTATTATCTCTCCTCTTAACGTGTGTCTTTATTCTGCAGCGGTGGCAGAAGTCGGGGACTCACCTGGAGCACCTCGTCTCTCGGTTCTGTCTGGACTCGGAGATGGCTCTGGATGGGATGGACTCGTCTCGTATGCTGGTCATCAGCCCCTGTGAACTGAGCGCGTACACACAGAGATGGGACGTGCCCTTCTCCTGACCCCTGGGCCTGTGGACAATTCAAAGACATCTGCTCTGACACAGTGAGGACGCATGAGCGCCTCATGTCAGGGAGTTGTGGCTGAGCGGGAAGCTCCTGAAGACTTCCTGATGCCTCCTCACTGATTAGCATGAGAGGAAATCAGTGTGTGTCTGTCTGCTGTGACGCAAAACATTTCTAATCAATGAAATGTCACGTTTGTTACATCTGGAGATTAAAGTCTGTACGTTTGAGGCTTATGACACATTTGGGGAAGAAACGAACCGAGTGCACCTTAAAATCCTGATCTGTCAAAGAGAATACATCGTGAACATTATCAAGGCAGAGTAATTCTAAAGCACAGCTTGAGTTCTTCGTTTATCGCCGTCTGTGCTCGAGGTCCAACGATGAACTGGTGCAGCAGGTGAAACGGACTCTAACACGTCCGCGGGATGAATATCACTGTTTTATACCGAGGCTCCAAAGTCTGCTAGTGGCGACGCAGACCTGCGATAACATGCTCAAATGAAGCTTAGCTATATATACCATGTTTTTATTCACAAACCATGAGCATGTTGGCGTTGGTATGATTTTAATAATGCGTTAGACTGAAGTGCTGCTCCGACCAAAGCATGCTATCTCTGTTTTGCTAGTTTAACGGTAGCTCTTAGCATTAAACTATTAACTGCATTGATTTTATGACAGACTTTTAAACTGGCACAGCATTGGATACATTAAAATATTTGAGTAGCAGTGTCCACAGCAACATGTCAAATATTGGTGTGAACAATATTGATGCACTTGAGAATTGCAATTTCATGCTTAGTTGTAATGCGACTGGTTCTTACCAATCTCAATTTGTGATACATTCTACTGGATATCCTCTGTTGCATAAAAAGTAAAGTTTTTGTTTTTACTCAGAACCGTGTATTCTTTACAGTACTATCACAGTTTTCATGTTTTACTCACAATATTCTTTTTTAATATACGGTATTGTGATACACATTCTAATGTGGAGCTCATGACTTGGCAGCATTCCACCATGAAGAGGAACAGAGAAGTCTTATTCCTGCTGTGCTGGACTATTTCTCTCATAGATTGAGTGTGTGACAGCATCTGTATCTGAATTATTCATCTCGTCAGTGTTCCCTACATCGTTATTAGATCCTTAAACCCGACCTTTTGCTTGACCTTTCGTTGTTACACTAGGAGTATCGAGAAAGAAAGCAGCCAGAGAAAAGCCTTTGTTGCCATAAATTACAGGATTCATTCCTTCTAACTTAATCATGGAATTGATTAACTGGTCTCGTAGTGCGATCGATCACATTTTTTCACCCAAGCATGGGACGCCGGGCCGGGGGAGCCCACCTGTCCAGACGGGGCCCACGCAGCAGGCTACACCATGGATCCCTGGGAGAAATGGAGTGTTCTGTCTCACGGTCCTATCTGTAGAGGACACTGAAGATATTTGGCTGTTTGGCTTATTGGTGGGTGGGGGGGGGGGCATCTGCTAGTTGGGATGGGAGTTGCCCTGGAGTACCGGAAAGTCTCCAAGACAGCGGCTTTCAAAGTTCTGGATAAATTGACCATGGATCTAAAAGTGCTCTTCGGTGCTCTGGGGGACCGTGTGGTGGCTCGAATCGAGGACCTGGGGAAGAGCTCAGGGATCAATCCAAGGAGGACCGGCAGGAACTATAAGGAGACATAATGTGTCTCCTTATAGTTCCTGCTGTTTCTACCCCAAAACACAGTCGTATGGTTCACATTCAGATCATAAATGTAACTTCAATGTAGTCGCCTTATAATTAGAAATCAAAGGATTGACAGGCAGATGAAGATAGATAGATAGATATAGATAGATAGATAGATAGATAGATAGATAGATAGATAGATAGATAGATAGATAGATAGATAGATAGATAGATAGATAGATAGATAGATAGATAGATAGATAGATAGATAGATAGATAGATAGAGAGATATATATAGAGGGATAGATAGATAGATAGATAGATAGATAGAGATAGATAGATAGATAGATGATAGATAGATAGATAGATAGATAGATAGATAGATAGATAGATAGATAGATAGATAGATAGATAGATAGATAGATAGATAGATAGATAGATAGATAGATGATAGATAGATAGATAGATAGATAGATAGATAGATAGATAGATAGATAGATAGATAGATAGATAAATAGAGATAGATAGGTAGATAGATGATAGATAGATAGATGATATATAGATATAGATAGATAGAGAGATGATAGATATAGATAGATGATAGAGAGAGAGAGAGAGAGATAGATAGATAGATAGATAGAGAGAGAGAGAGAGAGAGAGAGAGATAGATAGATAGATAGATAGATAGATAGATAGATAGATAGATAGATAGATAGATAGATAGATAGATAGATGATTGATAGATAGATAGATAGAGAGGTAGATAGATGATAGATAGATAGATGATATATAGATATAGATAGATGGATATAGATAGATTATATATTTTATTAAAGTTAATATTTGGGAAACATAAACCAGAGGGGGGCGGTCTCGCAAAAAGGAAGAGGAGGAGAGAGCGGATGTCTGCTGCTCATGCCATCTGTCTGGCAGCGGCGCCCTCTAGTGGTGGGAGAGTTCTTTAGTTTCTTCTTCCTGCCTTTAGATCAGGGGAGTCGAACCTGTCCGAGACACTCCAGGTTTTCTTTCCAACCATCTCTCCAGCAGCTGATCTCACTAATGAGTTTATTCTCTCTCATTGGAGCAGGCGTTGATAATTAAAATCACCTGCTTTAGTAACCGGCTGGAAGGAAAACCTGCAGCGTCTCGGCCCTCCACCGGACAGGTTCGACACCCCTGCTTTAGATCCCTCCAACCACCAGAACGGACCTCTGATCCACGCCGCAGAAGAACCTCCGCAGATGGTTCTCGTTTGTTCTGGATTTAACATAAAGCACTCGTCTCGGCTTTGTTCTTCTACTCTTATGTAGAACCTGAGCCTCCTAAAGAGCTACAAAATAAACACTTACGTTTTGAGCATTGCAAACAAATGGAAAAGAGAGAGGAGAGGAGAAATAATTTTCCCAACATTTTTTAATAAATAAAGGAAAAGACAGGAGGCGGAGCTAGAAGGGGAGGAGATGAAGATGCTGAGGTTCTCCTTGGGAGTGACCAGGTTGACAAGACAAGGTCAGAGAGACCAGACTTTGATGGTTTGGACATGTCCAGAGGAGAGACAGGGACTATATCGGTAGAAGGATGCTGAGGATGGAGCTGCCAGGGAACAGGACTAGAGGACGACCCAGGAGAAGAGACATGGACGTAGTGAGGGAGGACATGAGAGTGTCTGGTGTTGGGGAGGACGATGCAAAGGACAGGACTAGAGGACGACCCAGGAGGAGAGACATGGACGTAGTGAGGGAGGATGATGATTTTCTATGGCGACCCCTGACGGGACAAGATGAACGTACAGTAGTAGTAGTAGTGTTGCTGATAATAATAATAATAATAATAATAAGCTTTATTTATATAGCACTTTTTTAGAAATAAAATTCCCAAAGTGCTTTAACAGATAATAACAAATCAACATGAATCATATAAACAAAAAATACATTTTAAACAAACATTAATCAATGTAAAATGGGTGTATAAAAGCAACAGTGGCGTCAGGGCACAAGCGATGAGACTCGGTACCCAGCAATAATCATAAAATAATAAAACAATGTTCAAAATATAAAAATAAATACATTTTAAAAAAATTAATTAAAGTAAATGAAAAGTAATTAAAAGAGTGGACTCCATCAATTAAAAGCCAGTCTATATAAATACGTTTTTAGAAGTGTTTTAAAAGAAGTAACTGAATCTGCAAGCCTTATATTTTCAGGCAGGTCGTTCCAAAGCCGAGGGGCCCTGATGGCGAATGCTCTGTCACCTTTTGACTTTAACCTCGACTTCGGAAGTACCAGAAATCCTCGACCCCAGGATCTCAGGCTGCGGGGGGGCTCATATAAAGTCAATAAATCATAAATATAAGTTGGGCCCAGACCCATAAGAGCTTTAAAAGCGATCAGTAAAATCTTAAAATCAATTCTAAATTGGACTGGCAGCCAGTGCAGCGAAGCAAGGACTGGGGTGATGTGATGGCGTCTGTTAAAACCAGTAAGAAGCCGAGCTGCTGCGTTCTCCACTAGTTGGAGGCGGGACAGTGATTTGTTGTTTGTGCCAGACATGAGAGAATTGCAGTATCGAGTCTTGAGAAGATGAGCGTGTGGATTACTTTCTCCAGGTCTGACTGTTGTAGCGTGTGCTTTACTTTTGTAATTAATCGGAGGTGAAAGAAGCACGATCGAACTGTAGAATTGATGTGTGAGGTGAAGTACAGATTGTGATCAAATATAACTCCCAGGTTTTTTGCAGTGGGTTTGAGGTTATGTGATAGTGGACCAAGTACTGAAGGACAGAAGGGATCAGGGGGGTTAAATAGAATGATTTCTGATTTGGAGTTATTTAATTGAAGAAGGTTATGTGCCATCCAACAGTTAACATCGTCTAGACAATTAAAAACAGCAGCTAGGCTTGCTGGGTCACCAGGTCTCAGGGGAAGGTATATCTGTGTGTCGTCTGCATAACAATGAAAGGAGACGTTATGCCGCCGGATGATCTGGCCCAGCGGAAGCATGTAAATTGAAAGTAAAATTGGGCCTAAAATCGAACCTTGCGGTACACCACAGCTGATGGGTGCTTTAGAAGAAACATAATTGTCTATGTTGACTGCAAAAGTTCTTTTAAAAAGATATGATTCAAACCAGCTTAGTGCCTCGTCCATGATCCCAACCCATGTTTTTAAACGATCAATTAAAATCACATGGTCCACTGTATCAAAAGCTGCGCTTAAATCTAAAAGAATTAAGACAGCACTTTCCCCCCTGTCAACAGCTAAAAGAAGATCGTTTGATACTTTGAGAAGTGCCGTTTCAGTACCGTGCCGTGCTCTAAAACCAGACTGAAACTCTTGAAATATATTATTATGACACATAAAATCTAAAAGCTGCGTTAAAACCACTTTTTCTAAAATTTTTGATAAGAAAGAAAGTTTTGATATAGGCCTAAAATTGCTTAAAACAGTATTGTCAAGGTTCGGTTTCTTAAGAAGAGGTTGGACCACAGCATGTTTAAAAACTGAAGGGAAAACACCTTCCTCCAGGGAGCAATTAGTAATTGTTAAAATGCTGGGTCCAACAGTGTTGATAACCTCTTTTTAAAACTTAGTGGGAATCAAATCAATGCTGCAGGTTGCAGCTTTCATGCCTGCAATGATTTCAGTTAAAAAAGACAGTGAAACCGGTTCAAAGTTACTAAAATAAGTGTCGATGTTACTGAAAGTATCTAAAACACGCGTTGGGGGGGGGGGGATTTGTTCCCGAATGACCTTGACTTTGTTCACAAAAAACTTTAAAAAATCCTTACACAGCTCTGAGGATGGGTTAATAAAATGACAGGAGGGGGGGCGTGTGACTGAATTTAAAACTTTAAAAAGAGCTCTGGGATTGTTGCTATGTGTTGAGATCAGGTTAGAATAAAACGATGCTCTTGCTTCTTTAACTGATGTCTGGTATGTTTTTAAAGCTTCTTTCCATATTTCATAAAACACATGTAGACCAGATTTTTTCCATTTACGTTCTTTCCTCCTGTAGTCTCTCTTTAGTTCATTTAGGGCCTCATTTAGCCAGGGTTGTGGTGCTCTGTTTTTCTTATTGGTCTTGTATGGGGCGACAGAGTCCAAAATATCCTCACAAGTAGTGTTAAAAAGAGAGACCAGCTCCTCTATGTTAAAAGGTGGAGTAAAAGCAGTTAACGAAGCAGCAGTAAAACGCTCAACAAACTTGGTACTTGACAAAGAGTTAAAAACCCGACGTCATACGGGTGCGCTGTGATTAAAAGACTGAGGGGATAAAATCGCTCTAAATAAAATGGCCTTATGATCGGACACACAGATATCCTTAGTCTCAACGTTTTCAGGAGTGACGCCACTGTGCAGGACTAAATCCAAGGTATGACCTTTGTTGTGTGTTGGAACTTGGACTGCCTGAGAGAGACCAAGAGAGTCAATCGTTTCAATAAAATCATTGACAAGGGGGTGAGTGGGACAAAAAACATGTATGTTAAAATCTCCTAAAATAAGAATCCGGTCATGCTTTGTTATAAAATATGATACCAGCTCAGCAAACTCTTGAATAAAAACACTGTTTGTTTTTGGTGGTCTATAAATTATTATAATTATAGTGGAATCACATGAATTCACCATAAAACCAAGATATTCAAAAGATGTGTAGCTGTTGTATGAAACTGGTATGCATTTAAAAACATTTCTAAAGATGGCAGCTACCCCCCCACCCTTACCTGACAGCCGTGGTTGATTAAGATGGGTGTAGTCTGGCGGGGTAGCTTCAATAAGGGCGCTGTAGTCTCCCTCAGGTAGCCAAGTTTCCGTAATAATAAAAAAGTCCAGATTGTTTAACGTGATAAAATCATGACATAAAAATGATTTGTTATTAAGAGAGCGGACATTTAAAAGACAATGTGTGCCTGTTGTGTGTCGTATTTCAGCCCCTACGTGTCGGCAGACATGACTAAGATGGCTCAAGCTTTCAACACCACGGTGGCAGCTCTAGAGGATGAGCTTACCCAACTCATTCTGGAGGGGCTCATTAATGCACGGATCGACTCCCACAGCAAGGTGACGCGCGCACACACACACACACCTCATGACTTCAGATGAAATGGCAGCACTAGCATACTTTTCCATGCATGTGTTTAAAGGAAAGCTTTTTAAGTTGCTGCTGGCTCCTCCCTCTTCTGGGGCAGCCTTGTCAAATCACTCAGAACACTGTGGATAGGCAAAGTGGAACAAATAATCGATCTCTGAACTGACAGTTCTAAAGCGACTCTCTGATGTGCTGACAGATTCTTTATGCGAGGGACGTGGATCAGAGGAGCACCACGTTTGAGAAGTCGCTCCATATGGGCAAAGAGTTCCAGAGACGCGCCAAAGCCATGATCCTCCGGGCTGCAGTGCTGCGCAACCAGATCCACGTCAAGGTAGAGAAAATGTTTCTGCTGACGGTCTCCAGGTGAAGGGACGAGCCCAAAGTGCAGTAGCCGAGGCAAGAACGGAGCTTACGACAGTCCGAAGTTAACGTCTGAGGAATGAGTCACTGTTGAGCCGGTGCTCTGTGGTGCCATCAGCTCCCCCACCCCCGTCTGTCTTCAACACAGGGTCTCGTTTGTGGATCTTATGAGGGGGGTGGGGAGCTATGTTGGATTAAATGTTGGACTAAAAGTCTGACATTTTAACATGAAATACTCAAAGACCTTTGTCGGGTCTGTTTCTCAGTCGCCACCCAGAGAAGGCGGCCAGGGTGAACTGACACCAGCCAACAGCCAGACCAGAACGAGCACCAACATGTGAGGGAGACGCCCCCCCCCCCCCCCCACCGC